>NW_024751842.1:0-9136 GCF_018991925.1 Homarus americanus
ACTACCGTCACACTCTTCAGTCGGCCTGTTACCTTCACTACCTTCACACTCTTCAGTCGGCCTGTTGTCTTCACTACCGTCACACTCTTCAGTCGGCCTGTTACCTTCACTACCTTCACACTCTTCAGTCGGCCTGTTAACTTCACTACCTTCTATGTTTCAATCGGCCTATTACCTTCACTACCTTCACACACTTCAGTCGGCCTGTTATCTTCACTACATTCCCTGTCTCCTTTGTCCTGTTAACTTCAATACATTCCATGTCTCATTCGGCCTGTTATCTTCACTACCTTCCATGTCTCATTTCGACTGTTATCTTCACTACATTTCATGTCTCATTAGGCCTGTTATCTTCACTACATTCCACGTCTCATTCGGCCTATTATCTTTACTACATTTCATGTCTCATTTTGCCTGTTATCTTTACTACCTTCCATGTCTCATTTTTCCTGTTATCTTCACTACCTTCCATATCTCATTCGGCCTGTAATCTTTACTACCTTCTACACTTCACTCGGAAGCACCTACATCTATTCTACCATTATATGCTGTCCATACTCTTTATCATCAACTACTTAGATTCCAAGCTGATTATAATTTAATGCTGTAAAGTACAATGAGAGACAATATAAGTAATAAAGTATAAATTAATTCCACTTAAAATGCACATTAAGTATTGGTCTGTCCCCTTTTTGGCCATGTGCCTCATGGCATGTTGGGTCATGGAACGAAAACACCAGTTAAAAGAATCGGTAAACGTACTGGAGAAATAGATCGCGGCGATCGTCAAAAATAACGACGAAAATTGGTATAACATGGGAATGATGTGGCGCCTCCTGCATTATATATTCCCGTATTGGATAAAGAAAACCCAATTAAATTCAGAGAAAATATCTCTCCCAAAAGTTAACGCCGAACAATATGAAAGCATCCCCTTTTTACGGGATTTCATACATATTAACATAATGCAATAACAACAAAAAATATTGATCAAAGCCCTTCAGGAGGATGGGGTGACCCCAAAGCCTGAGCTGCCCCTCCCCTGGCTTAGCTCAGTAGTGGGAGCCGTCATACTGATGTTCTACAGTATTATTTTACTAATCAAAAAATATAATAAGGAACTTAAAGAAGGGAAGGAGGAAGACAGTGGGTCTCCTCCCGCCACCCACCTCACCGTCGGGGAGGAGGAAGACAGTGGGTCGCCTTCCGCCACCCACCTCACCGTCGGGGAGGAGGAAGACAGTGGGTCTCCTCCTGTCACCCTCCTCACCGTAAGGGAAGCGGAAGACAGTGGGTCTCCTCCCGCCACCCACCTCACCGGCGGGGAGGAGGAAGATAGTCGGTCTCCTTCCGCCACCCACCTCACCGTCGGGGTGGAGGAAGACAGTGGGTCTCCTTCCGCCACCCACCTCACCGTCGGGGAGGAGGAAGACAGTGGGTCCCCTTCCGCCACCCACCTCACCGTCGGGGTGGAGGAAGACAGTGGGTCTCCTTCCGCCACCCACCTCACCGTCGGGGAGGAGGAAGACAGTGGGTTCCCTTCCGCCACCCACCTCACCGTCGGGGAGGAGGAAGACAGTGGGTCTCCTCCCGTCACCCTCCTCACCGTCGGGGAGGAGGAAGACAGTGGGTCCCCTTCCGCCACCCACCTCACCGGCGGGGAGGAGGAAGACAGTGGGTTCCCTTCCGCCACCCACCTCACCGTCGGGGAGGAGGAAGACAGTGGGTCTCCTTCCGCCACCCACCTCACCGTCGGGGAGGAGGAAGACAGTGGGTCTCCTCCCGCCACCCACCTCACCGTCGGGGAGGAGGAAGACAGTGGGTCCCCTTCCGCCACCCTCCTCACCGTCGGGGAGGAGGAAGACAGTGGGTCCCCTTCCGCCACCCACCTCACCGTCGGGGAGGAGGAAGACAGTGGGTCTCCTCCCGCCACCCACTTCACCGTCGGGGAGGAGGAAGACAGTGGGTCTCCTCCCGTCACCCTCCTCACCGTCGGGGAGGAGGAAGACAGTGGGTCCCCTTCCGCCACCCTCCTCACCGGCGGGGAGGAGGAAGACAGTGGGTCCCCTTCCGCCACCCACCTCACTGTCGGGGAGGAGGAAGACAGTGGGTCTCCTCCCGCCACCCACCTCACCGTCGGGAGGAGGAAGACAGTGGGTCCCCTCCGCCACCCACCTCACTGTCGTAGGAAGACACAGTGGGAGGAAGACAGTGGGTCCCCTTCCGCCACCCACCTCACTGTCGGGGAGGAGGAAGACAGTGGGTCTCCACCTCCACCCACCTCACCGGAGGAGGAAGACAGTGGGTCGGGGAGGAGGTACCTCACTGTCGGGAGGAGGTAGACAGTGGCCCCTCCTCGCCACCCACCTCACCGTCGGGGAGGGGGTAGACAGTGGCTCTCCTCCCGCCACCCACCTCACTGTCGGGGAGGAGGAAGACAGTGGGTCTTCTCCCGCCACCCACCTCACCGTCGGGGAGGAGGAAGACATTGGGTCCCCTTCCGCCACCCACCTCACTGTCGGGGAGGAGGTAGACAGTGGGTCTCCTCCCGCCACCCACCTCACCGTCGGGGAGGAGGTAGACAGTGGCTCTCCTCCCGCCACCCACCTCACTGGCGGGGAGGAGGAAGACAGTGGGTCTTCTCCCGCCACCCACCTCACCGTCGGGGAGGAGGAAGACAGTGGGTCTCCTCCCGCCACCCAACTCACGGATAAGGTAGTGGAAAAGCCGATGAAGAGCTTTCAAATATAAAGGTAATTTCTGAGAGATTTTAAAAATAAACTTGAAAATAATGAGCCCCTCAGAAGAAAAGATGGGTCACTAATGGACGAAAGTGATATTCAAAAATATAAAGACAGAATTTAAAAACTGAAGGACAAAAAACTGATCAGGACTAAAAATGCGCGAGAAAGACAAAAATTAAATAAAAAATGATTTGGCGTGTTCAGGGCCCGCACAGTAGCCTCCCCCACAAAGCATTGTCTTATTGTTTGTTATTATTGTTTTCACATTACTACCGATACAGTATTTATTAAAAATATAATATAAAAGCTAAGCACTTCACCCTTTCTTCTCATTCTAGTACTGATCAGATTTCAGGGAGACGACTGTGTGAAAAAAAAAGTAAGGAGAATATTGACTCTAAGACGCGAAGCTGAGATGGGTGGTGGCTGGGGAAGGTGTACAGTACATATTGAGGAGGTAGGATTAACACTTGAGACTGTAATGAGACGAATCTCACAAGAAGAGAATTACATATATAGGTAGGAAGTATAGAGAGTAGGAATGTAAAGATAGGAAACTTGGTAGCGTGGCCTGGATGTTATTTGCACAGCGTCACTACGCTTATCTTATCTCGTATGTCAATACACATATATCACTTCTTAAAGGGACAACTTGTTAAACACCTCTTGATACAACTATTTATTACTTCACTCAATGACATGGACACATTAATATCACTATTATATCGGGGTACTAACACATTATGCTTTACGTTACTTGACACTGACTCTCGGACACACCTGAATGAATACACTTCCCACAGTAGGTAACTCACCCTAGGACGTTCTGACAAGACTCACGTGTACCCTGACGTAGGCCCAGTGAGTGCTGGCTGGGCTGCCTCCTATGGGAGAGTCTGCTTAGCTGGCGATGCCGTGGTCTGGTCGGGAGGTCTCCCTCCCGACCTGGGGAGGGGACGTGCGTGACTCTGCTTAGTGAACCGAGTGACGACCCGAACGGGAGGGGGATGACAGCAACCAGAATGAGAATTAGTATGACCAGAATCAGAATGATAATGATAATGCCCGTGGACGGGACTGTAGGGCCTCACGTAAGAACTCACGCCTATTCCCCTTAGTGTTCAGTACAGTGATAGTTAGAATCTTTTGAAGTGAATTTTTTTTTGCGAATGCACTTCCAACTGATCCATCATCCCTTTAGGATTGTTTCTCTGCCAAATGTCACTCACAGTACCACCCATGGCCAGCCAGACGTCAACCACAGTACATACGAGCAGAGAAGAACCAGCATGATGAAAGCAGCGTGATGAATGCAGCTTGATGAAGGCAGCACGAAACCCACCACACACCACGTCACTTCTTTCAAGTCCTCCCTTGGTCTAGGATTAAGAAGATTTTATATTTTTCTACTTTAGGAAGTTAAGGAGTGTGGAATGGATCGCCACACAACGAACCCTGGTGAGCCCAGCCAGGGAGGGATTCACCACTGTGGAAGGTGTAAGACAGGATGGTCTTTGGTCTCGCCGACACTCACGTACGGAGGGCGAGCCCTGGTCCGCGGAACCTGCCTTACGAGTCATCTAAGGAGACGACAGCCCAAGCAGTGGACCGGCCTTCATCCCGGCCGGAGGGGGCCGACGGCAGATGAACAGAAAATCGTCTGGAATATGTTGAAAATGATGATGTTGCAGAGAAGAAATACAGATGGAGTAGAAAAATTCATCTGGAATATGAAAATGAAGATGTATAAAGAAACGCAGATGAGCAGAAAAATTCGTCTGGAATATGAAAATGAAGATGTATAAAGAAACGCAGATGAACAGAAAATTCGTCTGGAATATGAAAATGATGATGTACTAAGAAAAAAGGAAGATGGAACAGAAAATTCATCTAGAAGACGTTGAAAACGAGGCTCTAAACGTAGAGGAAGAACGCAGATGGGACAGAAAACTCGTCTGGAATAGTATAGAAACCAGGAGGAAGTGAGAAGAAGTCAGAAGGTGTGGAGAAACGACCTACAAGGTGCGGTATGTGAAGAAAGAAGACAGAAGATGTGGTATGTGAAGAAAGAAGACAGAAGATGTGCTGTCCTGACATCACAAGAAAGTCGATGATGAAGGACCAACCGACTACAGCTGCTGAGCTGCCGCCATCCCCTATTTTTCAGATACCAACTGGATGGAAGACGTGAGCTATGCCGGACCCAACTAATGTACTGATGTTGTTGATGTATAATAAAAAGATATCAATACCCAAATATGTGAAGTAGGAACATTTTTTGTGTATTTTGAAGTATTTTCTCTAATTTTGTTGATGTTTACTACAAAGAATGTCTTTTTTTAGTCTCACTTTTTTCTATGAGTTCATTTGATCAATGTCTTGGACTATGAAACACGATGTTGTAGCTATATTACTGACTGAGATGAATTATTATTTTGACATGGGCTGATAAGGAAATGTAACACCTGTTATTGTTTGTAGAATGTGATTTGCAAGGTTGCCTCGGACACTATGCTACATATGAAGGATTTTTTCATTCTATGTTCACTTGCTATGTTTCCTTTTTCTCCTGGCATAGAAGCTTTGATCTTGGCGGGAGGTATAGTGAGCTTTGTCAGATCAAACTAGCGCCAGTAGAAAAACATACACCTATGAGATTGTTGTTTGTAAATGTGAGACTATGTTATCGCCCCAGGGATTATCTTTGACACCACACGTGATGTTGCTGTCTATATGTGGCATCAGTCTCTGTGATGAAGCTTTGGTTTTGGCGGGAGGTGTAATGAGTGATTGTCAGACCAAACCTTACAGCCCAGAATTATGCCGCATATAACAGCAAGAGCACTGCAGACCTCGTGGTACCACCACATTCCGGGTTGACACACCTCAGGTCGACCCAAGGGACTTGACCTCGCCCGCTAATGACGTGAGCCGGGTGACCTAGCCAAGACACCTGGCCAGGACCACACCTGCACACAACTATCCAGATCAAACCAGTTTAGTGTTAATTGTTAGAGGTCAGAAGCCGGCTGGGCCGACCCCATATAAAGGCCCTACAGTCCCGTCCACGGGCATTATCATTATCATTCTGATTCTGGTCATACTGATTCTCATTCTGGTTGCTGTCATCCCCCTCCCGTTCGGGTCGTCACTCGGTTCACTAAGCAGAGTCACGCACGTCCCCTCCCCAGGTCGGGAGGGAGACCTCCCGACCAGACCACGGCATCGCCAGCTAAGCAGACTCTCCCATAGGAGGCAGCCCAGCCAGCACTCACTGGGCCTACGTCAGGGTACACGTGAGTCTTGTCAGAACGTCCTAGGGTGAGTTACCTACTGTGGGAAGTGTATTCATCCAGGTGTGTCCGAGAGTCAGTGTCAAGTAACGTAAAGCATGATGTGTTAGTACCCCGATATGATAGTGATATTAATGTGTCCATGTCATTGAGTGAAGTAATAAATAGTTGTATCAAGAGGTGTTTAACAAGTTGTCCCTTTAAGAAGTGATATATGTGTATTGACATACGAGATAAGATAAGCGTAGTGACGCTGTGCAAATAACATCCAGGCCACGCTACCAAGTTTCCTATCTTTACATTCCTACTCTCTATACTTCCTACCTATATATGTAATTCTCTTCTTGTGAGATTCGTCTCATTACAGTCTCAAGTGTTAATCCTACCTCCTCAATATGTACTGTACACCTTCCCCAGCCACCACCCATCTCAGCTTCGCGTCTTAGAGTCAATATTCTCCTTACTTTTTTTTTCACACAGTCGTCTCCCTGAATTCTGATCAGTACTAGAATGAGAAGAAAGGGTGAAGTGCTTAGCTTTTATATTATATTTTTAATAAATACTGTATCGGTAGTAATGTGAAAACAATAATAACAAACAATAAGACAATGCTTTGTGGGGGAGGCTACTGTGCGGGCCCTGAACACGCCAAATCATTCTTTATTTAATTTTTGTCTTTCTCGCGCATTTTTAGTCCTGATCAGTTTTTTGTCCTTCAGTTTTTAAATTATGTCTTTATATTTTTGAATATCACTTTCGTCCATTAGTGACCCATCTTTTCTTCTGAGGGGCTCATTATTTTCAAGTTTATTTTTAAAATCTCTCAGAAATTACCTTTATATTTGAAAGCTCTTCATCGGCTTTTCCACTACCTTATCCGTGAGTTGGGTGGCGGGAGGAGACCCAATGTCTTCCTCCTCCCCGACGGTGAGGTGGGTGGCGGGAGAAGACCCACTGTCTTCCTCCTCCCCGCCAGTGAGGTGGGTGGCGGGAGGAGAGCCACTGTCTACCTCCTCCCCGACGGTGAGGTGGGTGGCGGGAGGAGACCCACTGTCTACCTCCTCCCCGACGGTGAGGTGGGTGGCGGGAGGAGGGCCATTGCCTTTCTCCTCCCCGCCGGTGAGGTGGGTGGCGGGAGGAGACCCACTATCTTCCTCCTTCCCGAAAGTGAGGTGGGTGGCGGGAGGAGGGCCATTGTCTTTCTCCTCCCCGCCGTGGAGGTGGGTGGCGGGAGGAGATCCGCCGTCTTCCTCCCCCCCGTCGATAAGTTTTTCATTATATTTTTTATTTAATTTTTGTCTTTCTCGCGCATTTTTAGTCCTGATCAGTTTTTTGTCCTTCAGTTTTTAAATTCTGTCTTTATATTTTTGAAAATCACTTTCGTCCATTAGAGACCCATCTTTTCTTCTGAGGGGCTCATTATTTTCAAGTTTATTTTTAAAATCTCTCAGAAATTACCTTTATATTTGAAAGCTCTTCATCGGCTTTTCCACTACCTTATCCGTGAGTTGGGTGGCGGGAGGAGACCCACTGTCTTCCTCCTCCCCGACGGTGAGGTGGGTGGCGGGAGAAGACCCACTGTCTTCCTCCTTCCCTTCTTTAAGTTCCTTATTATATTTTTTGATTAGTAAAATAATACTGTAGAACATCAGTATGACGGCTCCCACTACTGAGCTAAGCCAGGGGAGGGGCAGCTCAGGCTTTGGGGTCACCCCATCCTCCTGAAGGGCTTTGATCAATATTTTTTGTTGTTATTGCATTATGTTAATATGTATGAAATCCCGTAAAAAGGGGATGCTTTCATATTGTTCGGCGTTAACTTTTGGGAGAGATATTTTCTCTGAATTTAATTGGGTTTTCTTTATCCAATACGGGAATATATAATGCAGGAGGCGCCACATCATTCCCATGTTATACCAATTTTCGTCGTTATTTTTGACGATCGCCGCGATCTATTTCTCCAGTACGTTTACCGATTCTTTTAACTGGTGTTTTCGTTCCATGACCCAACATGCCATGAGGCACATGGCCAAAAAGGGGACAGACCAATACTTAATGTGCATTTTAAGTGGAATTAATTTATACTTTATTACTTATATTGTCTCTCATTGTACTTTACAGCATTAAATTATAATCAGCTTGGAATCTAAGTAGTTGATGATAAAGAGTATGGACAGCATATAATGGTAGAATAGATGTAGGTGCTTCCGAGTGAAGTGTAGAAGGTAGTAAAGATTACAGGCCGAATGAGATATGGAAGGTAGTGAAGATAACAGGAAAAATGAGACATGGAAGGTAGTAAAGATAACAGGCAAAATGAGACATGAAATATAGTAAAGATAATAGGCCGAATGAGACGTGGAATGTAGTGAAGATAACAGGCCTAATGAGACATGAAATGTAGTGAAGATAACAGTCGAAATGAGACATGGAAGGTAGTGAAGATAACAGGCCGAATGAGACATGGAATGTATTGAAGTTAACAGGACAAAGGAGACAGGGAATGTAGTGAAGATAACAGGCCGACTGAAGTGTGTGAAGGTAGTGAAGGTAATAGGCCGATTGAAACATAGAAGGTAGTGAAGTTAACAGTCGAAATCAGACATGGAAGGTAGTGAACTTAACAGGCCGAATGAGACATGGAATGTAGTAAAGATAATAGGCCGAATGAGACGTGGAATGTAGTGAAGATAACAGGCCGACTGAAGTGTGTGAAGGTAGTGAAGGTAATAGGCCGATTGAAACATAGAAGGTAGTGAAGTTAACAGTCGAAATCAGACATGGAAGGTAGTGAAGATAACAGGCCGAATGAGACATGGAATGTATTGAAGTTAACAGGACAAAGGAGACAGGGAATGTAGTGAAGATAACAGGCCGACTGAAGTGTGTGAAGGTAGTGAAGGTAATAGGCCGATTGAAACATAGAAGGTAGTGAAGTTAACAGGCCGACTGAAGAGTGTGAAGGTAGTGAAGGTAACAGGCCGACTGAAGAGTGTGACGGTAGTGAAGACAACAGGCCGACTGAAGAGTGTGACGGTAGTGAAGACAACAGGCCGATTGAAACATAGAAGGTAGTGAAGTTAACAGGCCGACTGAAGA
>NW_024751843.1:0-15725 GCF_018991925.1 Homarus americanus
GGGACTTTGTTATACGCGATCAGGGGACTTTTTTATACTCGACCAGAGGACTTTGATATACTCGATCAGGGGATAGGTTATACTCGATCAGGGGACTTTGTTATACTCAACCAGAGGTCTTTGTTATACTTAATCAGGGGACTTTGTTATACTCGATTAGGGGCCTTTCTTATACTCGATGAGGGGGCTTTGTTATACTAGACCAGAAGCCTTTGTTATACTCGATTAGGGAGTTGTTATACTCGATAAGAGGAATTTGTTATACTCGATAAGGGAAATTTGTTTTACTCGATAAGGGGACTTTTTTAGACTCGAACAGGGGACTTTGTTATACTCGACCAGGGGTCTTTGTTATACTCGATTAGGCGGCTTTGTTATACTCAATTAGGGGACTTTCTTATACTCGATGAGGGGCCTTTGTTATACTCGATCAGGGGCCTTTGTTTACTAGAACAAGGGACTTTGTTATACTCGATTAGAGGTCTGTTTTGGACTCGATCAGGGGACTTTGGTATACTCGAGCAGGGGGCTTTGTTATACTCGATCAGGGGACTTTGTTATACTCGATCAGGAGGCTTTGTTATACTCGATCAAGGGACTTTGCTATACTCGACCAGGGGACTTTGTTATACTCGAGCAGGGGGCTTTGTTATACTCGATATGGGGACTTTGTTATACTCGATCAGGAGACTTTGTTATACTCGATCAGGGGACTTTGCTATACTCGACCAGGGGACATTCTTATACTCGTTCAGAGGACTTTGTTATACTCGACCGTGGAACTTTTTTATACTTGACCAATGGACTTTGTTATACTCGATGAGGGGCCTTTGTTATACTCGATGAGGGGACTTTGTTATACTCCATCAGGGGACTTTGTTATACTCGATGAGGGGACTTTTTTATACTCGACCAGAGGACTTTGTTATACTCAATCAGGGGATACGTTATACTTGATCAGTGGACTTTGTAATACTCAACCAGGGGCCTTTCTTATACTCGACCAGAGGACTTTGTTATACTCGATCAGGGGATATGTTATACTCGAACAGGGGACTTTGTTATACTCATCCAGAGTACTTTGTTATACTCGATGAGGGGACTTTGTTATACTCAATCAGGGGACTTCGTTATACTCGATTAGGGGCCTTTGTTATACTAGACCAGGGGACTTTGTTATACTCGATCAGGGGACATTGTTATACTCGACCAGGGGGCTTTTTTATTCTTGATCAGGGGACTTTGTCTTACTCGATCAGTGGACATTACTATATTTGACCAATGGACTTTGCAATACTCGATGAGGGGCCTTTGTTATACTCGATCAGGGGACTTTGTTATTCTGGACCAGGGGACTTTTTTATACTTGACTAATGGACTTTGTTATACTCGATGAGGGGCCTGTGTTATACTCGATCAGGGGACTTTGTTATACTCGATCAGGGGACTTTTTTATACTCGACCAGAGGACTTTGTTATATACGATTAGGGGACTTTCTTATAATCGACCAGGGGACTTTTTTATACTTGACCAATGGAGTTTGTTATACTCAATGAGGGCCCTTTTTTATACTCGATCAGGGGAATTTGTTATAATCGATTAGGGGCCTCTGTTATGCTCAATCTAGGGACTTTGTTAAACTGGGCCAGGAGACGTTGTTATACTCGATCAAGGGATATGTTATACTCGATCAGTGGACTTTGTTATTCTGGACCAGGGGACTTTTTTATACTTGACTAATGGACTTTGTTATACTCGATGAGGGGCCTGTGTTATACTCGATCAGGGGACTTTGTTATACTCGATCAGGGGACTTTTTTATACTCGACCAGAGGACTTTGTTATATACGATTAGGGGACTTTCTTATAATCGACCAGGGGACTTTTTTATACTTGACCAATGGACTTTGTTATACTCAATGAGGGGCCTTTGTTATACTCGATCAGGGGAGTTTGGTATACACGACCAGGGGACTTTGTTATATGCGATCAGGGGACTTATTTATACTCGACCAGAGGACTTTGTTATACTCGATCAGGGGATATGTTATACTCGATCAGGGGACTTTGTTATACTCAACCAGAGGACTTTGTTATACTTAATCAGGGGACTTTGTTATACTCGATTAGGGGCCTTTCTTATACTCGATTAGGGAGTTGTTATACTCGATAAGAGGAATTTGTTGTACTCGATAAGGGGACTTTTTTAGACTGGAACAGGGGACTTTGTTATACTCGACCAGGGGTCTTTGTTATAGTCGATTAGGCGGCTTTGTTATACTCGATTAGGGGACTTTCTTATACTCGATGAGGGGCCTTTGTTATACTCGATCAGGGGCCTTTGTTTACTAGAACAAGGGACTTTGTTATACTCGATTAGAGGTCTGTTTTAGACTCGATCAGGGGACTTTGTTATGCTCGAGCAGGGGACTTTCTTATACTCGATCAGGGGACTTTGTTATACTCGATCAGGAGGCTTTGTTATACTCGATCAGGGGACTTTGCTATGCTCGACCAGGGGACTTTGTTATACTCGAGCAGGGGGCTTTGTTATACTCGATTAGGGGACTTTGTTATATTCCATCAGGAGACTTTGTTATACTCGATCAGGGGACTTTGCTATACTCGACCAGGGGACATTCTTATACTCGATCAGGGGACTTTGTTATACTCGACCGTGGAACTTTTTTATACTTGACCAATGGAATTTGTTATACTCGATGAGGGGCCTTTGTTATACTCGATGAGGGGACTTTGTAATACTCCATCAGGGGACTTTGTTATACTCGATGAGGGGACTTTTTTATACTCGACCAGAGGACTTTGTTATACTCAATCAGGGGATATGTTATACTTGATCAGGGGACTTTGTAATAATCAACCAGGGGACTTTGTTATACTCGATCAGGTGACTTTGTTATACTCGATCAGGGGACTTTGTTATACTCGATTAGGGGCCTTTCTTATACTCGACCAAAGGACTTTGTTATACTCGATCAGGGGATATGTTATACTCGATCAGGGGACTTTGTTATACTCATCCAGAGTACTTTGTTATACTCGATGAGGGGACTTTGTTATACTCAATCAGGGGACTTCGTTATACTCGATTAGGGGCCTTTGTTATACTAGACCAGGGACTTTGTTATACTCGATCAGGGGACTTTGTTATACTCGACCAGGGGGCTTTTTTATTCTTGATCAGGGGACTTTGTCATACTCGATCAGTGGACATTACTATATTTGACCAATGGACTTTGCTATACTCGATGAGGGGCCTTTGTTATACTCGATCAGGGGACTTTGTTATACTCGACCAGGGGACTTTGTTATACTCGATCAGGGGACTTTGTTATACTCGACCAGAGGACTTTGTTATACTCGATCAGGGGATATGTTATACTCGATCAGGGGACTTTGTTATATTCGATCAGGGGACACTGTTTTGCTTGATTAGGGGACTTTTTTATACTCGATCAAAGGAATTTGTTATACTTGATTAGAGGACTTTGTTATACTCGACCAGGCGCCTTTGTTATACTCGATTAAAAAATTTGTTATACTCGACCAGGGGACTTTGTTATACTCCACCAGGGACTCTGTTATACTCGATCAGGGGATATGTTATACTCGATCAGGGGACTTTGTTATACTCGTCCAGGGTCTTTGTTATACTAGGATCAGGGGACTTTGTTATGCTTGATCAGGGGACTTTGTTTTACTCGATCAGGGCCCTTTGTTAAACTCGACCAGGGGACTTTGTTATAATCGATTAGGGGACTTTGTTATGCTCGATCTCTGGACTTTGTTAAACTGGGTCACGTGACGTTGTTATACTCGATCAGGGGACTTTTGTTATACTCGATGAGCGGACTTTGTTATACTCGACCAGAGGCCTTTTTTATACTCGATCAGGGGACTTTGTTATACTCGATAAGGGGACTTTGTTATACTCGATTAGGGGAATATGTTATACTGGATAAGGGGACTTAATGTTAGACTCGAACAGGGGACTTTGTTATACTCGACCAGGGGACTTTGTTATACTCGATTAGGCGGCTTTGTTATAATCGATTAGGGGAATATATTATACTGGATAAGGGGACTTAATGTTAGACTCGAACAGGGGACTTTGTTATACTAGATCAGGGAACTTTGTTATACTCGATTAGGGGCCTTTTTTAGACTCGATGAGGGTCTTTGTTATACTCGATCAGGAGACTTTGTTATACTCCATCAGGGGACTTACTTATACTCGAGCAGGGGGCTTTGTTATACTCGATCAGGGGACTTTGTTATACTCGATCAGGAGGATTTGTTATACTTGATGAGGGGACTTGCTATACTCGACCAGGAGACTTTGTTATGCACGATCAGGGGACTTTGTTATACTCGACCAGGAGTCTTTGTTATACTCCACCAGGGGACTTTTTGATACTTGATCAGGAGACTTTGTCATACTTGAGCAGAGGCCATTGTTATACTCGATTGGGGGACTTTGTTATACTCGATCAGAGTACTTTGTTATACTAGACCAGGTGACTTTGTTATACTCGATCAGGGGAGTTTGTTAAACTGGGCCAGGAGACGTTGTTATACTCGATCAGAGGATATGTTATACTCGATTAGGGGACTTTGTTATACTGGACCAGGGGACTTTGTTATACTCGATCAGGGGACTTTTTTATACTCGATCAGGGAATTTTGTTATACTCATCCAGGGAGCTCTGTTATACTCGATGAGGGCCTTTTGCTCTACCCGATTAGGGACTTTGTTATACTCGATCAGGGGACTTTTGTTACACTCGATCAGGGGACTTTGTTATACTCGCCATGGGCTTTTGTTATGCTCGATTAGAGGACTTTGTTATACTCGATAAGGGGACTTTGTTATACTCGATAAGGGGAATGTGTTATACTCGATAAGTTGACTTTGTTAGACTCGAATAGGGGACTTTGTTATACTCGACCAGGGGACTTTGTTATACTCGATTAGGCGGCTTTGTTATACTCAATCAGGGGATTTTGTTATAATCGATTAGGGGCCTTTGTTATACTCGATGAGGGGGCTTTGTTTTACTCGACCAGGGGACTTTGCTATACTCGACCATGGGACTTTGTTATACCCGATCAGGGGACTTTGTTATACTCGACTAGGCGACTTTTTCATACTTGATCAGGGGACTTTGTCATACTCGATCAGTGGACTTTCCTATGTTTGACCAATGGACTTTACTATACTCGATGAGGGGCCTTTGTTATACTCGGTCAGGGACTTTGTTATACTCGACCAGGGGACTTTGTTATCCTCGATCAGGGGACTTTGTTGTACTCGACCAGGAGGACTTTGTTATACTCGATCAGGGGATATGTTATACTCGATCAGGGGACTTTGTTATAATCGATTAGGGGACTTTGTTATACTAGATTAGGGGACTTTGTTATACTCGATCAAAGGACTTTGTTATACTTGATCAGAGGACTTTGTTATACTCGACCAGGGGCCTTTGTTATACTCGATTAGAAAACTTTTTTATACTCGACCAGGGGCCTTTGTTATACTCGATTAGAAAACTTTGTTATACTCGACCAGGGGACTTTGTTATACTCCACCAGGGACTTTGTTATACTCGATATGGGGATATGTTATACTTGATCAGGGGACTTTGTTATACTCGGTTCAGGGGACTTTGTTATGCTCGATTAGGGGACTTTGTCTTACTCGATCAGGGCCCTTTGTTGTACTCGACCAGGGGAATTTGTTATAATCGATTAGGGGACTCTGTAATGCTCGATCTAGGGACTTTGTTATACTGGACCAGGGGACTTTGTTATACTGGACCAGGGGACTTTTTTATACTTGACTAATGGACTTTGTTATACTCGATGAGTGGCATTTGTTATACTCGATCAGGGGACTTTGTTATACTCGATCAGGGGACATTGTTTACTCGACCAGGATACTTTGTTATAATCGATGAAGAGACTTTGTTATACTCAACCAGAGGACTTTGTTATACTCAATCAGGGGACTTTGTTATACTCAATCAGGGGACTTTGTTATACTCGATTAGGGGCCTTTGTTATACTCGATGAGGGGGCTTTGTTTTACTCGACCAGGGGACTTTGCTATACTCGACTAGGCGACTTTGTTATACCCGATGAGGGGACTTTGTTATACTCGACCAGGCGACTTTTTCATACTTGGTCAGGTGACTTTGTCAAACTCGATCAGTGGACTTTCCTATATTTGAGCAACGGACTTTTCTATACTCCATGAGGGGTCTCTGTTATACTCGATGAGGGATTTTGTTATACTCGACCAGGGGACTTTGTTATACTCGATCAGGGGATAGGTTATACATGATCAGGGGACTTTGTTATACTCGATCAGGGGACTTTGTTATACTTGATCAGGGGACTTTGTTATACTCGACCAGGGGCCTTTGTTATACTCGATTAGAAAACTTTGTAATACTCGACCAGGGGCCTTTGTTATAATCGATTAGAAAACTTTGTTATACTCGACCAGGGGACTTTGTTATACTCCACAAGGGACTTTGTTATACTCGATCAGGGGATATGTTATACTCGATCAGGGGACTTTGTTATACTCGGTTCAGGTGTCTTTGTTATACTCGTCCAGTGGGCTTTCTTATACTAGGATCAGGGGACTTTGTTATACTCGATCAGGGGACTTTGTCTTATTCGATGAGGGCCATTTGTTATACTCGACCAGTGGACTTTGATATAATCGATCAGGGGACTTTGTTATGCTCGATCTGAGGACTTTGTTATACTGCGCCAGGAAACGTTGTTATACTCGATGAGGGGATATGTTATAGTCGATCAGGGGACTTTTTTATACTAGGATCAGGGGACTTTGTTATTCTCGACCAGGGGACTTTATTATACTCGACCAGAGGCTTTTGTTATACTCGGTCATGGGACTTTGTTATGCTCGATCTGGGACTTTGTTATACTGGGCTAGGAGACTTTGTTATACTTGATCAGGGGATATGTGATACTCGATCAAGGGACTTTGTTATCCTGGACCAGAAGACTTTGTTATTCTCGATGAGGGGACTTTGTTATACTCAATCAGGGGAATTTGTTATACTCGTCCAGGGGGCTTTGTTATACCAGGTTCAGGGGACTTTGTTATACTCGATTAGAAAACTTTGTTATACTCGACCAGGGGACTTTGTTATACTCCACCAGGGACTTTGTTATACTCGGTCAGGGGATATGTTATACTCGATCAGGGGTCTTTGTTATACTCGGTTCAGGTGTCTTTGTTATACCCGTCCATTGGGTTTTGTTATACTAGGATCAAGGGACTATTTTATACTCGATCAGGGGACTATGTCTTACTCGATCAGTGCCCTTTGTTATACTCGACCAGGGGACTTTGTTATAATCGATCAGGGGACTTTGTTATGCTCGATCTGAGGACTTTGTTATACTGCGCCAGGAGACGTTGTTATAATCGATGAGTGGATATGTTATGCTCGATCTGGGGACTTTGTTAAACTGGGCCAGGATACTTTGTTATAGTCGATCAGGGGATATGTTATACTCGATCAGGGGACTTTGTTATACTGGACCAGGGGACTTTTTTATACTTGACTAATGGACTTTGTTATACTCGATGAGGGGCCTTTGTTATACTCGATCAGGGGACATTGTTATACTCGACCAGAGGACTTTGTTATACTCGATCAGGTGATATGTTATACTCGATCAGAGGACTTTTTTATACTCGACGAGGGGCCTTTGTTATACTCGATTAGAATACTTTGTTATACTCGACCAGGAGATTTGTTATACTCGATCAGGGGACTTTGTTATACTCCGCCTGGAACTTTGTTATATTCGATCAAGGGATATGTTATACTCGATCAGGGGATTTTGTTATACTCGATCAGGGGTCTTAGTTGTACTCCTCCAGGGGGCTTTGTTATACTCGGTCAGGGGACTTTGTTATACTCGATCAGGGGACTTTGTCTTACTCAATCAGGGCCCTTGTTATACTCGACCAGGGGACTTTGTTATATTCGATTAGGGGACTTTGTTATGCTCGATCTTGGGACTTTGATATACTGCGCCAGGAGACGTTGTTATTCTCGATGAGGGGATATGTTATACTCGATCAGGGGACTTTGTTATACTAGACCAGGGGACTTTGTTATATTCGATCAGGGGACTTTGTTATTCTCAACCAGGGGACTTTGTTATACTCGACCAGACGCTTTTGTTATACTCGATCAGGGGACTTTGTTATACTGGACCAGGGGACTTTGTTATACTCGTTAGGGGACTTTGTTATACTATGATCTGGGGACTTTGTTATTCTCGGCCAGGGGACTTTGTTATACTCGACGAGAGGCCTTTGTTATACTCGGTGTGGTAAATTTGTTATTAATCGATCAGGGGACTTTGTTATGGTCGATCTGGGGACTTTGTTATTCTGGGCCTGGAGACTTTGTTATTCTCGATCAGGGGACTTTGTTACGCTCGATCTGGGACTTTGTTATACTGCGCCAGGAGACGTTGTTATTCTCGATGAGGGGATATGTTATACTCGATCAGGGGACTTTGTTATACTGGACCAGGGGACTTTGTTATACTCGATCAGGGGACTTTGTTTTACTCGATTAGGGAATTTGTTATACTCGTCCAGGGGACTTTGTTATACTAGGATCAGGGGACTTTGTTATTCTCGACCAGGGGACTTTGTCATACTCGACCAGAGGCCTTTGTTATACTCGATCAGGGGACTTTGTTATACTGGACAAGGGGACTTTGTTATACTCGTACAGGGGCTTTGTTATACTAGGATCATGGGACTTTGTTATTCTCGACCAGGGGACTTTGTTATACTCGACCAGAGGCCTTTGTTATACTCAGTGTGGGGACTTTGTTATAATCGATCAGGGGACTTTGTTATGATCGATCTGGGGACTTTGTTATACTGGGCCTGGAGACTTTGTTATACTCGATCAGGGAATATGTTATACTCGATCAGGGGACTTTGTCATACTGGACTAGGGGACTTTGTTATACTCGATCAGGGGACTTTGTTATACTCGATCAGGGAACTTTGTTATACTCAACTAGTGGGCTTTTTTATAGTCAATGAGGGGACTTTGTCATACTCGACCAGGGGACTTTGTTATAATCGATCAGGGGACTTTGTTATGCACGATATGGGCACTTTGTTACACTGGGCCAGGGGACTGTTTTGTCCTCGATCAGGGGACTTTGTTATATTGGACCAGGGGACTTTGTTATACTTGATCAGGGGACTTTGTTATAGTCGATAAAGGGACTTTGTTATACTCGATAAGGGGAAATTGTTATACTCGATAAGGGGACTTAATGTTAGACTCGAACAGGGGACTTTGTTATACTCGATTATGCGGCTTTGTTATATTCGATCAGGGTACTTTGTTATACTCGATGAGGGGCCTTTGTTATACTCGATCAGAGGCCTTTGTTATACTAGATTAGGGGACTTTGTTATACTCAAATAGGGGCCTCTTTTGGACTCGATCAGGAGACTTTGTTATACGCGATGAGGGGACTTTCTTATACTCGAGCAGGGGCTTTGTTATATTCGATCAGGGGACTTTGTTATACTCGATCAGGAGGCTTTGTTATACTTGATCAGGGGACTTTGCTATACTCGACCAAGGGACTTTGTTATACACGATCAGGAGACTTTGTTATAAACAATGAGGGGCCTTTGTTATACTCGATCAGGGAACTTTGTTATACACGACCAAGGGACTTTGTTATACGCGATCAGGTGACTTTTTTAAACTCGACCAGAGGACTTTGTTATACTCGAACCAGGGGACTTTTTTATACAGGACCAATGGACTTTGTTATACTGCGCCAGGAGACGTTGTTATTCTCGATGAGGGGATATGTTATACTCGATCAGGGGACTTTGTTATACTGTACCAGGGGACTTTGTTATACTCGATCAGGGGACTTTGTTATTCTCAACCAGGAGACTTTGTCATACTCGACCAGACGCCTTTGTTATACTCGATCAGGGGACTTTGTTATACTGGACCAGGGGACTTTGTTATACTCGTTAGGGGGCTTTGTTATACTATGATCAGGGGACTTTGTTATACTCGACGAGAGGCCTTTGTTATACTCGGTGTGGGGAATTTGTTATAAATCGATCAGGGGACTTTGTTACGCTCGATCTGGGGACTTTGTTATACTGCGCCAGGAGACGTTGTTATTCTCGATGAGGGGATATGTTATACTCGATCAGGGGACTTTGTTATACTGGACCAGGGGACTTTCTTATAATCGATCAGGGGACTTTGTTATGCTCGATCTGTGGACTTTGTTATACTGCGCCAGGAGACGTTGTTATTCTCGATGAGGGGATATGTTATACTCCATCAGGGGACTATGTTATACTGGATCAGGGGACGTTGTTTTACTCGATCAGGGGACTTTGTTATACTCGATTAGGGGACTTTGTCATACTCGTCCAGGGGGCTTTGTTATACTAGGATCAGGTGACTTTGTTATTCTCGACCAGGAGACTTTCTCATAATCGACCAGAGGCCTTTGTTATACTCGATCAGGGGACTTTGTTATACTGGACCAGGGGACTTTGTTATACTCGTCCAGGGGGCTTTGTTATACCAGGATCAGGGGACTTTGTCATTCTCGACCAGGGACTTTGTTATACTCGACCAGAGGCCTTTGTTATACTCAGTGTGGGGACTTTGTTATACTCGACCAGAGGCCTTTGTTATACTCAGTGTGGGGACTTTGTTATAATCGATCAGGGGACTTTGTTATGCTCGATCTGGGGACTTTGTTATACTGGGCCTGTAGACTTTGTTATACTCGATCAGGGAATATGTTGTACTCGATCAGGGGACTTTGTTATACTGGACTAGGGGACTTTGTTAAACTCGATCAGGAGGCTTTGTTATACTCGATGAGGGGGACCTTGTCATACTCGACCAGGGGACTTTGTTGTAATCGATTAGGGGACTTTGTTATGCACGATATGGGGACTTTGTTACACTGGGCCAGGGGATTTTTTTGTAATCGATCAGGGGACTTTGTTATACTGGAGCAGGGGACTTTTTTATACTCGATCAAGGGACTTTGTTATACTCGATCACTGGACTTTTGTTATACTCGATCAAGGGACTTTGTTATACTCGACCAGAGGCCTTTGTTATACTTCATCAGGGGACTTTGTTATAGTCGGTAAGGGGACTTTGTTATACTCGATAAGGGGAATTTGTTATACTCGATAAGGGGACTTAATGTTTGACTCGAACATGGGACTTTGTTATACTCGATTAGGGGACTTTGTTATATTCGATCAGGGTTCTTCGTTATACTCGATAAGGGGCCTTTGTTGTACTCGATCAGAGGCCTTTGTTATACTAGATCAGGGGACTTTGTTATACTCGATTAGGGGCCTCTTTTGGACTCGATCAGGAGACTTTGTTATACGCGATGAGGGGACTTTCTTATACTCGAGCAGGGGCTTTGTTATATTCGATTAGGGGACTTTGTTATACTCGATCAGGAGGCTTTGTTATACTTGATCAGGGGACTTTGCTATACTCGACCAGGGGACTTTGTTATACGCGATCAGGGGACTTTGTAATACTCGAGCAGGGGACTTTGTTATATTCGATTCGGGGACTTTGTTATACTCGAACCAGGGGACTTTTTTATACGTGACCAATGGACTTTGTTATACTCAATGAGGGGCCTTTGTTATACTCGATTAGGTGACTTTGTTATACACGACCAGGGGACATTGTTATACGCGATCAGGTGACATTTTATACTCGACCAGAGGACTTTGATATACTCGATCAGGGGACTTTGTTATACTTAACCAGAGGGCTTTGTTATACTCGATTAGGGGCCTTTGTTATACATGATGAGGGGGTTTTGTTATACTCGACCAGGGGACTTTGTTATGCTCGATCTGGGTACTTTCCTATATTTGACCAATGGACTTTGCTATACTCGATGAGGGGTCTTTGTTATACTCGATCAGGGGACTTGTTATAGTCGACCAGGGGATTTTGTTATACTCGGTCTGGGGACTTTGTTATAATCGATCAGTGGACTTTGTTATGCTCGATCTGGGGACTTTGGTTATACTAGGCCTGAGACTTAGTTATACCTGGATCAGGGATATGTTATACTCGATCAGGGGACTTTGTTATACTGGACCAGGGGACTTTGTTATACTCGTTAGGGGACTTTGTTATACTATGATCTGGGGACTTTGTTATTCTCGGCCAGGGGACTTTGTTATACTCGACGAGAGGCCTTTGTTATACTCGGTGTGGTAAATTTGTTATTAATCGATCAGGGGACTTTGTTATGGTCGATCTGGGGACTTTGTTATTCTGGGCCTGGAGACTTTGTTATTCTCGATCAGGGGACTTTGTTACGCTCGATCTGGGGACTTTGTTATACTGCGCCAGGAGACGTTGTTATTCTCGATGAGGGGATATGTTATACTCGATCAGGGGAATTTGTTATACTGGACCAGGGGACTTTGTTATACTCGATCAGGGGACTTTGTTTTACGCGATTAGGGAATTTGTTATACTCGTCCAGGGGACTTTGTTATACTAGGATCAGGGGACTTTGTTATTCTCGACCAGGGGACTTTGTCATACTCGACCAGAGGCCTTTGTTATACTCGATCAGGGGACTTTGTTATACTGGACAAGGGGACTTTGTTATACTCGTACAGGGGCTTTGTTATACTAGGATCAGGGGACTTTGTTATTCTCGACCAGGGGACTTTGTTATACTCGACCAGATGCCTTTGTTATACTCAGTGTGGGGACTTTGTTATAATCGATCAGGGGACTTTGTTATGATCGATCTGGGGACTTTGTTATACTGGGCCTGGAGACTTTGTTATACTCGATCAGGGAATATGTTATACTCGATCAGGGGACTTTGTCATACTGGACTAGGGGACTTTGTTATACTCGATCAGGGGACTTTGTTATACTCGATCAGGGAACTTTGTTATACTCAACTAGTGGGCTTTTTTATAGTTCAATGAGGGGACTTTGTCATACTCGACCAGGGGACTTTGTTATAATCGATCAGGGACTTTGTTATGCACGATATGGGCACTTTGTTACACTGGGCCAGGGGACTGTTTTGTCCTCGATCAGAGGACTTTGTTATATTGGACCAGGGGACTTTGTTGTACTTGATCAGGGGACTTTGTTATAGTCGATAAAGGGACTTTGTTATACTCGATAAGGGGAAATTGTTATACTCGATAAGGGACTTAATGTTAGACTCGAACAGGGGACTTTGTCATACTCGATTATGCGGCTTTGTTATATTCGATCAGGGTACTTTGTTAAACTCGATGAGGGGCCTTTGTTATACTCGATCAGAGGCCTTTGTTATACTAGATTAGGGGACTTTGTTATACTCGATTAGGGGCCTCTTTTGGACTCGATCAGGAGACTTTGTTATACGCGATGAGGGGACTTTCTTATACTCGAGCAGGGGCTTTGTTATATTCGATCAGGGGACTTTGTTATACTCGATCAGGAGGCTTTGTTATACTTGATCAGGGGACTTTGCTATACTCGACAAGGGACTTTGTTATACACGATCAGGAGACTTTGTTATAAACAATGAGGGGCCTTTGTTATACTCGATCATGGAACTTTGTTATACACGACCAGGGGACTTTGTTATACGCGATCAGGTGACTTTTTTATACTCGACCAGAGGACTTTGTTATACTCGAACCAGGGGACTTTTTTATACAGGACCAATGGACTTTGTTATACTGAATGAGGGGCCTTTGTTCTGCTCGATCTGGGGACTTTGTTATACTGCGCCAGGAGACGTTGTTATTCTCGATGAGGGGATATGTTATACTCGATCAGGGGACTTTGTTATACTGTACCAGGGGACTTTGTTATACTCGATCAGGGGACTTTGTTATTCTCAACCAGGAGACTTTGTCATACTCGACCAGACGCCTTTGTTATACTCGATCAGGGGACTTTGTTATACTGGACCAGGGGACTTTGTTATACTCGTTAGGGGGCTTTGTTATACTATGATCAGGGGACTTTGTTATTCTCGGGCAGGGGACTTTTGTTATACTCGACGAGAGGCCTTTGTTATACTCGGTGTGGGGAACTTGTTATAAATCGATCTGGGGACTTTGTTATGCTCGATCTGGGGACTTTGTTATACTGGGCCTGGAGACTTTGTTATTCTCGATCAGGGGACTTTGTTACGCTCGATCTGGGGACTTTGTTATACGGCGCCAGGAGACGTTGTTATTCTCGATGAGGGGATATGTTATACTCGATCAGGGGACTTTGTTATACTGGACCAGGGGACTTTGATATAATCGATCAGGGGACTTTGTTATGCTCGATCTGTGGACTTTGTTATACTGCGCCAGGAGACGTTGTTATTCTCGATGAGGGATATGTTATACTCCATCAGGGGACTATGTTATACTGGACCAGGGGACGTTGTTTTACTCGATCAGGGGACTTTGTTATACTCGATCAGGGGACTTTGTCATACTCGTCCAGGGGGCTTTGTTATACTAGGATCAGGGGAATTTGTTATTCTCGACCAGGAGACTTTCTCATACTCGACCAGAGGCCTTTGTTATACTCGATCAGGGGACTTTGTTATACTGGACCAGGGGACTTTGTTATACTCGTCCAGGGGGCTTTGTTATACCAGGATCAGGGGACTTTGTCATTCTCGACCAGGGGACTTTGTTATACTCGACCAGAGGCCTTTGTTATACTCAGTGTGGGGACTTTGTTATACTCGACCAGAGGCCTTTGTTATACTCAGTGTGGGGACTTTGTTATAATCGATCAGGGGACTTTGTTATACACGATCAGTGGACTTTTGTAATACTCGAGCAGGGGACTTTGTTATATTCGATTCGGGGACTTTGTTATACTCGAACCAGGGGACTTTTTTATACGTGACCAATGGACTTTGTTATACTCAATGAGGGGCCTTTGTTATACTCGATCAGGTGACTTTGTTATACACGACCAGGGGACTTTGTTATACGCGATCAGGTGACATTTTATACTCGACCAGAGGACTTTGTTATACTCAATCAGGACACTTTGTTATACTTAACCAGAGGGCTTTGTTATACTCGATTAGGGGCCTTTGTAATACTTGATGAGGGGGTTTTGTTATACTCGACCAGGGGACTTTGTTATGCTCGATCTGGGTACTTTCCTATATTTGACCAATGGACTTTGCTATACTCGATGAGGGGTCTTTGTTATACTCGATCAGGGGACTTGTTATAGTCGACCAGGGGACTTTGTTATATTCGTCCAGGGGGCTTTGTTATACTAGGATCAGGGGACTTTTTTATTCTCGACCAAGGGACTTTGTTATACTCGGTCTGGGGACTTTGTTATAATCGATCAGTGGACTTTGTTATGCTCGATCTGGGGACTTTGTTATACTAGGCCTGGAGACTTAGTTATACTCGATCAGGGGATATGTTATACTCGATCAGGGGACTTTGTTATACTCGATCAGGGGACTTTGTTATACTCGATCATGGTACTTTGTTATACTCGTCTAGGGGGCTTTTTTATACTCGATCATGGGACTTTGCTATACTCGATCAGGGGATTTTGTCTTACTCGATCAGGGC
>NW_024751844.1:0-25345 GCF_018991925.1 Homarus americanus
CTAGGCACACCTCTGAAACTCCCAGGCACACCTCTGACACTGCAGGCACACCTCTGACACTCCCAGGCACTCCACTGACATTAACTGGCACACCCCCACACCCCAGGCACACGTCCGACACTCCATGACACACCTCTGACACTCCCCAGGCACACCTCTGACACTCCGGAGGCACACCTCTGACACCCCAGGTACTCCACTGACACCCGTGGCACACCCCTGACACTCCCAGGCACACTTAACACTCCCAGGCACACCTCCGACATTCCAGGCACACCCACACCCCCAGGCACACCCCACACTCCGCACACCTCCAACACTCACAGCACACCTCTGACACTGCCAGGCACACTGACACTCCCAGGCACACCCTGACACTCCCAGGTACACCTCTAACACTCCAGGTACTCCACTGACATTCCCTGCACACCTCTGACACTCCCAGGCACACCGCTGACACTGCCAGGCACACCTGACACTCCCCTGAACACCTCTGACACTCCCCAGGTACACCTCTGACACTCCCAGGTACACCTCTGACACTCCCAGGCACACATCTGACACTCCCAGGTCACTCCACTGACATTCCCTGGTACACCTCTGACACTCCCAGGCACACCGCTGACACTGCCAGGTACAACTCTGACACTCCCTGGAACACCTCTGACACTCCCAGGCACACCTCTGACACCCCAGGTACACGTCCGACACTGCCACTACACTCTGAACACCCCAGGCACACTCTGACACCCCAGGCACACCTCTGACACTCCCAGGTACTCCACTGACAGTCCCTGGTACACCCCAACACAACCATGTACACCTCTGACACTCCCAGGCACACCCCTGAGACTCCCACGCACACCCTTGACACCCCAGGCACACCTCTGACACTCCCAGGCACACCTCTGACACTCCCAGGCACACCTTGTCACCCCAGAACCCACTGACACCCCTGGCACACCCATGAGACCCAGGCACACCACTGACACCCAGGCACACTCTGACACTCCCAGGCACACCCCAGACACCCCAGGCACACCTCCACACTCCCAGGCACACCTGAGCAGTCCCAGGCACACCGCTGACACTCCCAGGCACACTCTGACACTCCAGGCACACCTCTGACACTGCAGGCACACCTCTGACACTCCCAGGCACACCATTGACACTCCCAGGCACACCTCTGACACTCCCAGGCACACCTCTGAAACTCCCAGGACACCTTGACACTCCCAGGTACTCCACTGACATTCCCTGCACACCTATGACACTCCCAGGTACACCTCCGACATTCCCAGGCACACCTCCGATATTCCCAGGTACACCTCCATACTCCAGAACACCTTTGGAGACTTCGTACTTCACTGACACTCCCAGCATATCTCTGATATTCCCAGGTACAGCTCTGACACTCCAGGCACACCTCTGATACTCCCAGGTACACCTCTGATACTCCCAGGTCCGCCTCCGACACCCCAGGTACAACCTGACACTCCCAGGCACACCTCTGACACCCCCAGGCACACCTCTGACACTCCCAGGTACACCCCTGACAATCCCAGGTACACCCCTGAAACTCCCAGGTACTCCACTGACATTCCCTGGCACACCCTCTGACACTCGAAAGGCACACGTCCGACACTCCCAGATACACTCTGACACCCCAGGCACATCTCTGACACCCCAGGCACACCTCTGTCACTCCCCAGGTACACCTCGACACTCCCAGGCACACCCTCTGACACCCCAGGCACACCTCCGACACGCCCAGGCACACCTCTGACACTCCAAGGTGCCCCCAGACACTTCCAGGCACACTTCTCACTCTCCCAGGCACACCCTGACACTCCAGACACACCACTGACTCTCCCAGGCACACCCACAGACACTCCCAGGCCACCCCTCACACTCCCAGGCACATTCCCGACACCCTCAGGTACACCCCTGACACTCCCAGGCACACCTCTGACACTCCAAGGCACACCTCTGACACCCCAGGCACACCTCTGACACCCCTGCACTCCACTGACATTCCCTGGTGCACCTCTGACACCCCAGGCACACGTCCGACATCCCCAGATACACCTCTGACACTCCCCAGGCACATCTCCGACACTCCCAGGCACACCCTGACACCCCAGGCACACCTCTGACACTCCAAGGCACACCTCTGACACTCCCAGGCACACCTCTGACACTCCCCAGGCACTTCACTGACATTCCCCTGCACACCCCACACCCCAGGTACACTCTACACCACCAGGCACACTCCGACACCCCAGGTACACCCCAACACTCCCCAGGCACTCCACTGACATTCCCTGGCACACCTCTGACACTCCAGGCACACCGTGACACTGCCAGGCACAACTCCGACACTCCCTGGAACACCGACACTCCCAGGTACACCTCTGACACTCCCAGGCACACCTCTGACACTCCAGGCACACATCTGACACTCCCAGGTACTCCACTGACATTCCCTGGTACACCTCTGACACTCCCAGGCACACCGCTGACACTGCCAGGTACAACGACACTCCCTGGAACACCTCTGACACTCCCAGGCACACCTCTGACACTCAGGTACACGTCCGACACTGCCATTATACCTCTGAACACTCCCAGGTACACCCTGACACTCAGGCACACCTCTGACACTCCCAGGTACTCCACTGACAGTCTGGCACACCCCTAACACAACCAGGCACACCTCTGACACTCCCAGGCACACCCTGAGACTCCCACGCACACCTTGACACCTCCCAGGCACACCTCTGACACTCCCCAGGCACACCTCCTGACACCCCCAGGCACACCCTTGTCACTCCCCAGGAACTCCACTGACATTCCCTGGCACACCTATGAGACTCCAGGCACACCACTGACACTGCCAGGCACACCTCCGACACTCCCAGGCACACCCAGACACTCCCAGGCACACCTTTCACACTCCAGGCACACCTCCGACAGTCCCAGGCACACCGCTGACACCCCAGGCACACCTCTGACACTCCCCAGGCACACCTCTGACACTGCAGGCACACCCCTGACACTCCCAGGCACACCATTGACACCCCAGGCACACCTCTGACACTCCCAGGACACCTCTGAAACTCCCAGGGACACCTTTGACACTCCCAGGTACTCCACTGACATTCCTGGGTACACCTATGACACCCCAGGCACACCTCCGCATTCCCAGGCACACCTGATATTCCCAGGTACACCTCCCATACTCCCAGGAACACCTTGGAGACTCAGGCTTACTGACACTCCTGGTATATCTCTGACATTCCCAGGTACAGCTCTGACACTCCCCAGGCACACCTCTGATACTCCCAGGCACACCTCTGATACCCCAGGTCCGCCTCCGACACCCAGGCACACCTGACACTCGCACACCCTGACACTCCGGCACACCTCTGACACTCCCAGGCACACCTCTGACAATCCCAGGTACACCCCTGAAACTCCCAGGTACTCCACTGACATTCTCTGGCACACCCTCTGACACTCGAAAGGCACGTCCGACACTCCCAGATACACCTCTGACACCCCAGGCACATCTCTGACACTCCCCAGGCACACCTCTGTCACCCCCAGGCACACCTCCGACACTCCCCAGGCACACCTCTGACACCCCCAGGCACACCTCCGACACGCCCAGGCACACCCCTGACACCCAAGGTGCACCCCAGACACTTCCAGGCACACTCACTCTCCCAGGCACACCTCTGACACTCCCCAGACACACCACTGACTCCCAGGCACACCTCAGACACCCCAGGCACACCTCTCACACTCCCAGGCACATCTCCGACACTCCCAGGTACACCCCTGACATCCCAGGCACACCTCTGACACCTAAGGCACACCTCTGACACTCCCCAGGCACACCTCTGACACTCCCTGGTACTCCACTGACATTCCCTGCACCTCTGACACTCCCCAGGCACACGTCCGACACCCCAGATACACCTCTGACACCCCCAGGTACATCTCCGACACTCCCAGGCACACCCCTGACACTCCCAGGCACACCTCTGACACCTGCTGCACACCTCTGACACCCCAGGCACACCTCTGACACTCCCCAGGCACTTCACTGACATTCCCTGGCACACCCCACACCCCAGGCACACCTCTACACCACCAGGCACACCTCGACACTCCCCAGGCACACCTCTGACACCCGCACACTGACACCAGGTACACCTCTGATACTCCCAGGTGCACCCCAGACACTCCCCATGCACACTCTCAACCTCCCAGGCACACCTCCGACACTCCCAAGCACACCCCTGACACTCCCAGGCACACCCCTGACACCCCAGATACACCTCTGACACTCCCAGGCACACCTTGACACCCCAGGCACTCCACTGACATTCGTGATACACCTCTGACACTCCCAGGCACACCGCTGACACTGCCATGTACACCTCGACACTCCCGGAACACCTCCGACACTCCCCAGGTACACTCTCACACTCCCCAGGCACACCCACACTCCTAGGTACACCTCTGACACTCCCCAGGCACTCTGACACTCCAAGGTACTCCACTGACATTCCCCACACCCCTGACACTCCCAGGCACACCACTGACACTGCCAGGTACACCTCCGACACTCCCAGGCACACCTCAGACACCCCAGGTACACTTCTTGTAAAGGTCCTGTCTCATCAACAGAACGTAATATATAAATGGGTCAATACATCTGATATTATATTCAGATTCACCACCCTGTAACTTTCCACTGTCTATGAGTAAGACATGAGATTGACACGTGAGCGGGCAACTTACCCAAGAGGGCGAGACCCATAGCTCAGCATTTCTGTAAGCACGCACTGCGATGCCCCTAAGCTTCAGTAGCTCACCTTAAGTCATATCGTAAGGACGTAACCTAACGTTTATCATACATAAACGCCGTCCCTTTCTCATTCACTCCTAGACAGTGAGACTTACGGTTGATATACACTCAGGAATTATATATACAACCTTTTATAATAAAACGAAGGAACTACCGTTTGGGTTTCGTTACTTAAAACCCAAATATAAATATGTGTGAACGGACTGGTTAATTGGACAAGCAGCCGATTCAGCAGGTAAACCTCTGACATTCCCAGGTACACCCGTGACACTCCCAGGTACTCCTCTGACACTGCCAGGTACACCTCAGACACTGCCAGGTACACCTCAGACACTCCCAGGTACAGCTCAGACACTCCCAAGTACACCTCAGACACTCCCAGGTGCACCTGTGACACTCCCAAGTGCACCTCTGACACTCCCAGGCACACCTCTGACACTCCAAGGTACACCTCTGACACTCGAAGGTACACCGCGGACACTCTCAGGTACACAGCTGACACTGCCATATACACCTCTGACACTCCATGTACACCTCAGACACTTCCAGGTACACCTCAGACACTCCCAGGCAACACTCAGACACCCCCTGGTACACAAAATGACACTCCCCAGGTACACAATGACACTCCCCAGGTACACCTCTGACACTTCCAGGTACACCTCTGACACTCCCAGGTACACCCCTGACACTCCCAGGTACACCCCTGACACTTCCAGGTACACCTCTGACACTCCCAGGCACACCTCTGACACTCTCAGGAACACCTCTGACACTCCCAGGTACACCTCTGACACTCCCAGGTACACCAATGACACAACTAGGTACACCTCTGACACTCCCAGGTACACCTCCGATACTCCCAGGTACACCTCCGATACTCCCAGGTACACCTCAGACACTCCCTGGTTCACCTCTGACACTTCCAGATACACATCTGACACTCCCAGGTACACCAATGATACTACCAGGTACACCTCTGACACTCCCAGGTACACCTCCGATACTCCCAGGTACTCCTCCGATACTCCCAGGTACACTTCAGACACTCCCTGGTACACCTTTCACACTCCCAGGTACACCTTTTACACTCCCTGGTTCTCCCCTGACACTCCCAGATACACCTCTGACACTCCCAGGTACTACTCTGACACTCCCAGGTACACCTCTGACACTCCCAGGCACACCTCTGACACTCCCAGTTACACCTCCGACACTCCCAGTTACACCCCTGACACTCCCAGGTACACCCCTGACACTCCCAGGTACACCTGTGATACTACCTGGTACACCTCTGACACTTTCGGATACACCTCTGACATTCCCAGGTACACCAATCACACTCCCAAGTACAACTCTGACACGCCCAGGTACACCACTGACACTACCAAGTACACCTCTGACACTCCAAGGTACTCCTTTGACGCTGCCAGGTACTCCTCCGACACTCCCAGGTACACCGCTGACACTCCCAGGTACACCTCTGACACTCCCAGGTACACCGCTGACACTCCCAGGTACACCGCTGACACTCCCAGGTACACCGCTGACACTGCCAGGTACACCTCAGACACTGCCAGGTACACTTCAGACACTCCCAGGTACAGCTCAGACACTCCCAGTTACACCTCTATAACTCCCAGGTGCACCTGTGACACTCCCAAGTGCACCTCTGACACTCCCAGGCACACCTCTGACACTCCCAGGTACACCGCTGCCACTCCCAGTTACACCGCTGACACTGCCAGATACACCTATGACACTCCAGGTACACCCCTGACACTCCCAGTTACACCCCTGACAATCCCAGGTACACCTCAGGCACTCCCAGGTACACCTCTGACACTTCCAGGTACACCCTTGACACTTCCAGGTACACCCCTGACACTTCCAGGTACACCTCTGACACTCCCTGGTACACCTCTGACACTTCCAGGTACACCTCTGACACTCCCAGGTACACCTCTGACACTCCCAGGTACACCTCTGACACCCTCAAGAACACCTCTGACTCTCCCAGGTACACATCTGACACTCCCAGGTACACCTCTGACACTCTCAGGTACATCTCTGATACTCCCAGGTACACCTCTGACACTTCTAGATACGCCTCTGACACTTCCAGGTACACCAATGACACTACCAGTTACACCTCTGACACTTCCAGGTACACCTCCGATACTCCCAGGTACACCTCCGATACTCCCAGGTACACATCAGACACTCCCTGGTTCTCCTCTGACACTCCCTGGTTCACCTCTAACACTCCCTGGTACACCTCTGACACCCCAAGGTGCACCTCTTACACTCCCAGGTACACCTTCGATACTTCAAGGTACACCTCTGACACCCCCAGGTACACCTCTGACACTCCTAGGTACTCCTCTGACACTCCCTGATACACCTCTGACACTCCCAGGTACACCTCTTACACTCCCTGGTTCTCCCCTGACACTCCCAGGTACACCTCAGACACTCCCAGGTACACCTCAGACACTCCCAGGTACACCTCAGACACTCCCAGGTAAATCTCTGACAAACCCAGGTACACCTCTGACACTCCCAGGTATACCTCTGACACTACCAGGTACACCTCTGACACTTGCAGGTACTACTCTGACACTCCCAGGTACACCTCAGACACTCCTAGGTACACCTCAGACACTCCCAGGTACACCTCAGACACTCCCAGGTACATCTCTGACAATCCCAGGTACACCTCTGACACTCCTAGGTACACCTCCGATATTCCCAGGTACACCTGATATTCCCAGATACACCACTGATACTCCCAGGCACACCTCCAACACCCAAGTACACCTCTGACACCCCAGGCACACCTCCGACACCCCAGGTACACCTGACACCCGGCACACTCTTACACCACCAAGCACACCCGACACCCCAGGCACGCCTCTGACACCCCAGGTACACCTCCGACACTCTCAGTCACACCCTGACACCCCAGGTGCACCCCAGACACCCCATGTACACTCTCACACTCCCCAGGCACACCTCCGACACTCCAAGTACACCTCTGACACCCCAGGCACACCTCTGACACTCCCAGATACACCCTGACACTCCCAGGCACACCTCTGACACTCCCAGGCACACCTCTGACACCCCAGGTACACCTTGACACCCCAGGCACACATCTGACACTCCCAGGCACTCCACTGACATCCCTGGTACACCTCTGACACTCCCAGGCACACGTCCGACACGCCCAGATACACCTTGACACTCCCAGGCACACCTCTGACACTACAGGCACACCTCTGACACCCCTGGCACACCCCTGACACTCCCAGGTACACCTCTGACACCCTGGTCACACCCCTGACACTCCAGGCAAACCTCTGACACTTAGGCCACTCCCTGACACTCCCCAGGCACACTTACACTGTACACCTTGACACTGCCAGGTACACCCATGACACTTCCAGGTACACTTCTGACACTCCCAGGCACACCTCCTGACACTCCCAGGTACCCTCCGAACTCCCAGATACACCCTGACACTCGCAGGCACACTGACACCCCAGGACACCTCTGACTTTCCCAAGTAACTCTGACACTCCCCTGGACACAACTGACACTCCCAGGCACACCTCATACACCCCCAAGCACACCTCTGACACTCCCAGGTACACCCTGACACCCCAGGTACACCTCTGACACTCCCTGGCACACAACTACACCCCAGGCACACCTCATACACTCCCAGGCACACCCCTGACACTCCCAGGAACACCCTGGACACTCCCAGGAAACCCTCCTGACACTCCCCAGGCACACCTCAGACACCCCAGGTACACCTCTGACACTGCCAGGTACACCTCTGACACCGCCAGGCACACCTATGACACTCCTAGGTAAACCTCCGGATTCTCCCAGGCACCTCTGACACTCACAGGTACACCTCTACACTCCCCAGGTACCTCTTCTGACACCTCACACTGCACTCTGACACCCCAGGCACACCCCATACACTTCCAGCACACCCCAGACACCCCAGGCACACTGACACCCCAGGTACACGTCTGACACTCCCCAGGTACCTCTGACACCCCAGGCACCCTCTGACACTCCCCTGGCACACACCTGACACCCAGGCACACCATTTACACTCCAAGGCACACCTCTGGCACTCCCAGGCACACCTCTGACGCTCCCAGGCACAAGTCTGACACCTGAGGCACACCCCAGACACCCCAGGCACACCCCAGACACTCCAGACACACCAGACACCCCAGGTGCACCTCTGACACCCAGGCACACCTCTGACACCCAGGCACACCTCTGACACCCCAGGCACACATCTGACACTCGCACACCTCAGACACTCCCGTTACACCTCCGACACCCCAGTGCACCTCTGACACTCCCAGGCACAACCTCTGACACCCCAGGTACACCTCTGACACCCCAGGCACACCTGACACGCCCAGTTACACCTGACACTGCCAGTTACACCCTGACACTCAGGGTACACCCTGACACCTCATAGGCACACCCTGACATTCCCAGGTACACCTCTGACATTCCCAGGTACACCTCTGTCACCCCAGTTACACCTCCGACACTCCCAGTTACACCCCTGATACCCCAGGTACACTCTCTGACACTTGTGCACACTTCTGACACTCCCAGGCACACCTCTGACACTCAGGTACACCTCTGACACTTGGTACACCTCCGATACTCCTAGGTACTCCTCCGATATTCCCAGGTCCTCTGACAATCCCAGGAATTCTCTGACACCCCAGGTCCACACCTCAGACACTCCCAGGTACACTCTGACACTGCCAGGTACACTCTGACACTGCCAAGTACACCCCCTGACACTCCCAGTTACACCTCAGACACCCAGGCACACCTCTGACACTCCCAGGTACACCTCTGACACTGCCAGGTACACCTCTGACACTGCCAGGTACACCCCTGACACTCCCAGGTACACCAGACACCCCAGGTGCACCTCTGACACTCCCCATTTACACCTCTGACACTCCCAGGCAAACCCTGACACTTCCAGGTACACCTCTGACACTCCCAGGTACACCTCTGACACCCCAGGTACCCTCCGATACTCCCAGGAACACCCCTGACACTCGCAGGTACACCTCTGACCTCCCAGGAACTCTGACTTTCCCAAGTACTCTCAGCACTCCTGGTACACAACTGACACTCCCAGGTACCTCATACACTCTTAGGTACACCTCTGACACTCCCAGGGACACCTCTGAGTTTCCCAAGTACTCCTCTGACACTCCTGGTACACCTGACCTCCCAGGCACCTCATACACTTCCAGGTACACCTCCAGACACCCCAGGTACACCTCTGACACTCCCAGGTACACCTCTGACACTCCCAGGTACTCCTCTGCCTCCCAGGTGCCTTCTGACCTCCTGGTACACACCTGACACTCCCAGGCACCACTGACACTCCCAGGCACACCTCATACACTTCCAGGTACACCTCTGACACTCCGAGGTACACCTCTGACACTCAGGTACACCTCAGACACTCCCAGATACACCTCAGACACCCCCAGGTGCCTCTGACACCTCCCAGGTACACCTCTGACACTCCCAGGCAAACCTCTGACCTCCCAGGTACACCTCTGACTCCCAGGTACACCTCTGACACTCCCAGGTACACCTTGGACACTCTGGTACACCTCTGACACTTCGGTACACCTCTGACACTCCCAGGTACACCTCTGACATCCCAGGTACCTCCCGTGCCTCCCAGGTACCTGACCGCAGGTACCTCTGACACTCCAGGAGCACCTCTGACTTTCCCCAAGCACTCCTCTGACCTCCTGGTTCCTTGACTTCCCAGGTACCTCCTACCTCCCAGGTCCACCTCTGACCTCCCCAGCCACCCCCACCTCCCAGGTCACCTCCGGACACTCCCAGGTACACCTCAGACATTTCCAGGTACACCTCTGACACTCCCAGGTACACCCTCCCAGGCACACTCTGACACTCCCAGGTACACCTTGAGACACTGCCAGGTACACCTCTGACCTTCCAGGTACACCTCTGACTCCCAGGTAGACCTCTGACTCTCCAGGTACACCCCTGACACCTCATGTATACCTCTGACACTTACAGGTGCTTCTCTTGACACTCCTAGGTACACCTCCGATACTCCCAGGTACACCTCTGACACTCCCAGGTACATCTCTGACACTCCAGGTACTCTTCTGACGCTCCTGGTATGACTACTCCCAGGTACCTCCTTACTTCCAGGTACCTCAGTCTCCCAGGTGCACCTCTGACACTCCCAGGCACCTGTGATACTCCCAGGTATGCCTCTGACACTCAGCAACCTCACACACTCCCAGGCACACCTCCTTCCAGGCACCTCAGATTCTCCCAGGTACCTGCTGACACTCCCAGTACACCGCTCCACCCTGCCAGGTACACCGCGCTGCTCATCCATGCACCTCCCACACACTTCCAGGTACACCTCAGACACTCCCAGGTACCTCTGATACTCCCAGGCACCTTCTGACACTCCCCACCCACCTCAGACCTCCCAGGTACACCTCTCACACTCCCAGGCACACCTCCGATACGCCCATATACACCTCTGGCTCTCTCAGGTATACATCAGACACTCAGATACACACCGACACTCCCAGTACATTCGACACTCCCAGGTACACCTCCGACACTCCCAGGTACACCCCTGACACTCCCAGTACTCACAGACACTCCCTGGTACACCCCTGACTGCTCCCAGGTACACCTGAGCTCCCAGGTACTCCACTGATAATTCCAGGTACACCTCTGACACTCCCAGGTACCTCTGACACTCCCAGGTACACCTCTCTGACACTCCCAGGCACACCTCCGACCTCCTGGTACTCCTCCGGTCTCCCAGGCACACCTCTGACACTCCCATTCTCTGACACTCCCAGGCACACCTCAGACACTCCCAGGTACACTGACACTGCCAGGTACACCTCTGACACTGCCAAGTACACCCCTGATTGTTCAGTTACACCTCAGACACTCCCAGGCACACCTCTGAAACTCCCAGGCACACCTCTGACACTCAGGTACAGCTCCTAACATCCCATTACACCTGACACTCCTTGGTACCTCGAACCTCTGACACTCCCAGGTACACCCACACTCCTAGTACACCTCTGACACTCCACATGCAGCTCAGACACTCCAGGTACACCTCTGACACTGCCAGGCACCCTCTGACCACCGGCACCTGACACCCCAGGCACACCTCGGACACCCCAGTGCACCTCTGACCTCCATTTACCTCTGACACTCCCAGGCAAACCTCCTGACACTTCAGGTACACCTCTGACACTCCCAGGTACACCTCTGACACTCCCAGGTACCCCTCGTGATCTCCCAAATACCCTGACTCGCAGGTACCTCCTGACACTCCCAGGGACACCTCTGACTTTCCCAAGGCCTCCTGTGACACTCCTGGCACACAACTGGACACTCCCAGGTACACCTCACACTTAGGTACACCTCTGACACTCCCAGGTACACCCCTGACACTCCCAGGGACACCTCTGACACTCCCAGGCACCTCCCAGACACTCCCAGGTACATCTCTGACACTCCCAGTTACACCCCCTGACACTCCCAGGAACACCCTGACACTCCCAGGAAACCCTCCGACACTCCCAGGCACACCTCAAGACCTCCCAGGCACACCCATGACACCGCCAGGCACACCTCATGACACTGCCAGGTCACCTATGACACTCTAGGTACACCTCCGATACTCCCAGGTACACCTCACACTCCAGGTACACCTCTGACACTCAGGTACTCTTCTGACACTCCCTGGTACCTGACACTCCCAGGTACACCTCATACACTTCAGGTACCTCCAGACACTCCCAGGTACACCTCAGAACCTCCAGATACACCTTTGACACTCCCAGGTACACCTTCGACACTCCGGTACACCTCCGACTCCCAGGTACACCCCTGGCTCCCGGCACTCTCGAACACTCCCTGGTACACCCCTGACACTCCCAGGTACACCTCGCCAGCTCCCAGGTGCTCCCAATCAGTCAGGTGCTCCTCTGTGCTCCCCCAGTGCACCTCCAGCACTCCCAGGACCTCTGACACTCCCCAGGCACACCTCTGACCTCCCAGGTACACCTCTGACACTCCAGATACACCTCCACTCCCAGGTACACCTCCGACACTCCCAGGTACACCCCTTGATACTCCCAGGTATCTCCTGACACTCCTGGTCACCCCCTGACACTCCCAGGTACACCTCTGACACTCCAGATACTCCACTGACACTCCCAGGTACTGCTCTGACACTCCCTGGTACTTCTCTGACACTCCGGTACACCTCCGATAATCCCAAGTACACCTCTGACACTCGAGGCACCCTCTGACACTCCCAGGCACTCTTCTGACACTCCCTGGTACACACCTGACACCCCAGGTACACCTCACACACTCGCCAGTTACACCTCAGACACTTCCCAGGTACACCTCTGACACTCCCAGGTACACCTCTGACACTTCGCCACTCCTCTGACCCTCCCGTGCCACTCCTTGGCACTCTGGCACACACCTGACACTCCCCAGGCACACCACTGACATCTGGGTGCACACCTCCTCAAGTGCACCACCTCTGACACTCCAGGCACAAGTCTGACACTTGCACACCAGACACTCCCCAGGCACACCCCAGACACCCCAGCACACCTCAGACACCCCAGGTACCTCTGACACTCCCAGGAACACCTCTGACACTCCCAGGCAACTCCTGACACTCCCCAGGCACACCTCTGACACTCCCCAGGTACACCTCTGACACTCCCAGGCACACCTTGACACTGCAAGGCACACCTTGACACTCCAGGCACACCTCTGACACCTGCACACCTCTGACACCCCAGGTACCTGATACCTCCCAGGCACACCCCTGACACTCTCAGGCACACCTCTGACACTCGCACACCCCTGACACTCCCCAGGCACACCTCCGACACCCCAGCTACACTCCGACACTCCCAGTTACACCCCCTGACACTCCAAGGCACACCCTGACACTCCCAGGCACACCCCTGACATTCCCAGGCACACCTCTGATATTCCCAGGCACACCTCTGTCACCCCAGGTACACCTCTGACACCCCAGGCACACCTGACACCCCAGGCACACCTCCGACACCTCCAGGCAACCTCCTGACACCTGCACACCTCTGACACCCAGGCACACCTCTGACACTCTGGTGCAGCCAATCTGATAACTTGCATCTGACGCCCCAGGGCACACCTGACACCCCTGAGAACCTCTGACACTCCAGGCCACCTCAGACACTCTGCACACCTCTGACACCTGTGCACAGCCTAACACCCCAGTCACACCACTGACACTCCTTGGCACACCCCCAGACTCCCCAGGCACACCTCTGACACCCCAGGCACACCCCTGACACCCCAGGCACACCTCTGACACTCTGGGCACACCCAGACACCTCTAGGCACACCTGACACTGCCAGGCACACTCTGACACTGCCAGGCACACCCCTGACACTCCTGCACACCCTCAGACACTCTGGTGCACCTCTGACACTCCCAGGCACACCTCTGACACTTGCAAACCTCTGACACCTCCAGGCACCTGACACTTGTCACCTCTGACACCCCAGGCACACCTTGCCACTGCCAGGCACACTGGACACCCAGGTACACCTCGACACCAGGTACACCTCTGACACTCCCAGGCACCTCCGATACCCGGTGCACACCCATGACACTGCAGGCACACCTCTGACACCTCTGACCCCAAGCACCTGTGACACCCTGCACACAACTGACACCAGGCACACCTCCTACACACCTCTACACCTCCGACACTCCCCAGCCACACCCCTGACACTCCCCAGGCACACTCTGACACTCCTGCACACCCCAGACAATCCAAGGCACATCTCTGACACTCCCCAGGCACACACCTGACACTCCCAGGCACACCTCTGACACTCCCCAGGCACACCTTGACACTGCACACCTCTGACACTCCAGGCACACCTCTGACACTCCCCACACCCCTGACACTCCGGTACCTCCGATACCCCAGGCACACCCCTGACACTGAGGCACACTCTGACACCCCATGGACACCTCTGACTTCCCAAGCACTCTGGACACTCTGGTACACAACTGACACTTGCACACCTTCACACTTTAGGCACACCTCTGACACTCCCCAGGCACACCCCCTGACACTCCCCAGGCACACCTCTGACACTCCCCAGGCACACCTCAGACACCCCAGGCACATTACTGACACTCCCAGTTACACCCCCTGACACTCCCAGAACACCTGACACTCCCAGGAAACCCTCCGACACTCCCCAGGCACACCTCAGACACTCCCCCAGGCACACCTCTGACACCGCCAGGCACACCTCTGACACTGCCAGGCACACCCATGACACCCCTAGTACACCTCCTGATACCCCAGGCACACCTCTGACACTCGCACACCTCTGACACTCGCACTCTTCTGACACTCCCCTGCACACACCTGACACCCCAGGCACACCTCACACTTCCAGGCACACCCCAGACACCCCAGGCACACCTCAGACACTCCCAGATACACTTTTGACACCCCAGGCACACCCTTCGACACTCCAAGGCACACCTCCTGACACTCCCAGGCACACCCCTGACACTCCCCTGGCACCTCAGACACTCCCCTGGCACACCCCTGACACTCCCAGGTACACCTCTGACACCCCAGGAACCCACTGATAATTCCAGGCACTCCTCTGACACTCCCAGGCACACCTCTGACACTTGCACACCTCTGACACTCCAGGTACACTCTGACACTCCCAGGCACACTCTGACACTCCCAGACACACCTCCGACACTCCCAGGCACACCTCCGACACTCGTGCCACCTTGATACTCCAAGGTAATCTCCTGACACCTCCCTGGCACACCCCTGACACTCCAGGCACACCTCTCTGACACTCCCAGATACTCCACTGACACCCCAGTCACTGCTCTGACACCCCTGCCTCTCTGACACTCGGTGCCACCTCCGATAATCCCAGGTACACCTCTGACACCCTGCACCTCTGACACCCCCAGGTACTCTGACACTCCCCTGCACACACCTGACACCCGCACACCCCATACACTCGCCAGTTACACCTCAGACACCCCAGGCACACCTGGACACTCCCCAGGCACACCCCTGACACTCTGGACTCCACACTCCCCTGCACACCCCTGACACTCCCAGGCACACCTCTGACACTCCAGGCACTCCACTGATAACCAGGTACCTGACACTCCGCACACCTCTGACACCCCCAGGCACTCCTCTGACACTCCAGGCACACCTCTGACACCTAAGCACACCTCTGACACCCCAGATACACCTCCGACACCCCAGGCCACCTCCTGACACCCCAGGCACACCCTGATAACTCTAAGCAATCCCGACACCCCTGGCACACCCCTGACACTCCAGGCACACCTCTGACACTCCCAGATACTCCACTGACACTCCCAGGTACTGCTCTGACACTCCCTGGTACTTCTCTGACACCCCAGGCACACCTCCGATAATCCTAAGTACACCTCTGACACTCTGAGTACCCTCTGACACTCTATACCTCTGACACCCTGCACACACCTGACACTCTGAGGCACACCCCATACACCGCCAGTCACACCCCAGACACTCTGGTACACCCCTGACAACTCTGCACACCCTGACACCTGTTCCACCTCTGATCCTGAGTCATCTCTACACTCTGCCACACACCTGACACCTCTAGGCACACCACTGACACTCCAAGGCACACCTCTGCACTCCCCAGGTACACCTCTGACACCCCAGGCACAAGTCTGACACCCCAGGCACACCTCAGACACCCCAGGCACACCTCAGACACTCCCAGGCACACCTCAGACACCCCCAGGTGCACCTCTGACACTCCAGGAACACCTCTGACACTCCCAGGCAAACCTCTGACACTCCCCAGGCACACCTCTGACACCCAGGCACACCTCTGACACCCCAGGCACACCTTTGACACTGCAAGGCACACACCTTGACACCTGCACACCTCTGACACTCCCCAGGCACACCTCTGACACTCCAGGCACCTCCGACACCCCCAGGCACACCTGACACTGCATACACTCTGACACCCAGGACACCTCTGACTTTCCCAAGCACTCTCTGACACTCCCCTGGCACACAACTGACACCCCAGGCACACCCCACACACCCCAGGCACACCTCTGACACTCCGCACACCCCTGACACCCCAGGCACACCTTGACACTGCCAGGCACACCCCTGACACTTCCAGGCACACCTCTGACACCCAGGCACACTCTGACACCCCAGGTACCGATACAGGCACACCCCTGACACTGCAGGTACACCTCTGACACCTAGGACACCTCTGATCTTCCCAAGTACTCCTGACACCCTGGTACACAACTGACACTCCCAGGCACCTCATACACCCCAGGCACACTGCTGACACTCCCCAGGCACACCGCTGACCCTGCCAGGCACACCGCTGACACCCATGCACACCTCACACACTCCCCAGGCACACCCTGACACTCCCAGGCACACCTCTGACACTCCCAGACACACTCCGACACCCCAGGCACACCTCCACACTCCCAGGCACACCCCTTGATACCTGCTGCACCCTGACACCCCTGCACACCCCTGACACTTGCACACCTCTGATACTCCGAGATACCACTGACACCCCAGTGTCACTGCCTGACACTTAGTACTCTCTGACACTCAGGCACACCCGATAACCTCACACCTCTGACACTCCCAGGCACCCTCTGACACTCTGGCACACCCCTGGCACACACCTGACACCCCAGGCACCCCACACACCCCAGTTGCACCCCTCAGACACTCCAGGCACACCCGACACTCCAGGTACACCCCTGACACTCCGGCACCCCAGACACCCCTGGTACACCCCTGACCCCTAAGTAGCACACCCCTGACACTTGCACCCACTGATAACCTGCACCCTGACACTCCAGGCACACCTCTGACACCTCGCACACTCTGACACTCCCAGGCACACCTCTGACACTCCCCAGGCACACCCTGACACTCCCAGATACACCTCCGACACTCCCAGGCACACCCGACACTCCCAGGTACACCCTGATACTCCCAGGTAATCTCCTGACACTCCCTGGTACACCCCTGACACTCCCAGGCAAACCCCTGACACCCCAGATACCCACTGACACTCCCAGGTACTGCTCTGACACTCTCCTGGTACTTTCTGACACTCCCAGGTACACCTGATAATCCCAAGTGCATCTCTGACACTGAGGTACCCTTCTGACACTCCCAGTTTCGACACTCTGGTACACACCTGACACTCCCAGGCACACCTCACACACCTCGCCAGTTACACCCTGACACTCCCAGGCACACCTCTGACACTCCCAGGTACACCCTCTGACACCCCAGCTACTCCTCTGACCTCCCAGTTACTCCTTGGCACTCCCTGGCACACACCTGACACCCCAGGTACACCACTGACACCTGCTGCACACCCTGGCAACTCCGGTACCACCTGACACCCAGGCACAAGTCTGACACCCAGGTACACCTCAGACACTCCCAGGCACACCTCAGACACCCCAGGTACACCTCAGACACCCCCAGGTGTACCTCTGACACTCCCAGGAACACCTCTGACACTCCCAGGCAAACCTCTGACACTCCCCAGGTACACCCTCTGACACCCCAGGTACACCTCTGACACTCCCAGGCACACCTTGACACTGCAAGGTACACCTTTGACACTTCCAGGCACACCTCTGACACTGCCAGGTACACCTCTGACACTCCCAGGTACCTCCGATACCCCAGGTACACCCCTGACACTCACAGGTACACCCCTGACACTCCCAGGGACACTCTGACTTTCCCAAGTACTCCTGACACTCTGCACACAACCGACACTCGCACACCCCACACTTGCACACCTCTGACACTCGCACACCCCTGACACTCCCAGGTACACCTTGACACTGCCAGGTACACCCCTGACACTTCCAGGTACACCTCTGACACTCCCAGGCACACCTCTGACACTCCCAGGTACCCTCCGATACTGCCAGGTACACCCCTGACACTCTCGCAGGTACACTCTGACACCCCAGGACACCTCTGACTTTCCCAAGTATTCTCTCTGACACCCCTGGTACACAACTGACACCCCAGGCACACTCATACACCCCAGGTACACTGCTGACACTCCAGGTACACCGCTGACCCTGCCAGGTACACCGCTGACACCCATGCACACCTCACACACTCCAGGTACACCTCAGACACTCCCAGGCACCTCTGACCTCCCAGGTACACTCTGACACTCCCAGGTACACCTCTGACACTCCCAGGTACATCAGACCTCTGCACTCCAAACTTGCTCCCAGGTGCACCTCCTGACATCCCAGGTACACCTCTGACACTCCCAGGTACCACCTCTGAGCTCCCAGGTACACCTCCGACACTCCCAGTTACACTCCGACACTGCCAGTTACACCCTGACACTCAGGTACACCCCTGACACTCTCAGGTACACCCCTGACATTCAGGTACACCTCAGTATTCCCAGGTACCTCTGTCCTCCCAGTTAACCTCTGACACTCCCAGGTACACCTCTGACACTCCCAGTACACCTCCTGACCTCCCAGGTAATCCTCCTGACTCCCAGGTACACCTCTGACACTCCCAGGTACCTCTCCAACCTCCCAGGTACACCTCCGATACTCCCAGGTACTCCTCCGTGCTCCCAGGCCTCTGACACTCCAAATTCCTCTGACACTCCCAGGTCCTCAGGCCTCCCAGGTACCTCTGACACTCCAGGTACAGCTCTAGCCTCCCAGTTACACCACCCCACTCCTTGGTACACCTCAGACTCTCCCAGGTACCTCTGACCTCCAGGTACACCTGACTCCTAGGTACACCTCTGACACTCCCAGGTACACCTCGAACCTCCCAGGTACCTCTGACACTGCCAGGCCACCTCTGACACTGCCAGGTACACCCCTGACCTCCCAGGTACACCTCAGACACCCCCAGGTGCACCTCTGACTCCCAGGTACACTCACTCCCAGGCAAACCTCCTGACACTTCAGTACCACTCCCTAGCTCCCAGGTACACCTCCTGACACTCCCAGGTACACCTTTGCCACTGCCAGGTACACCCCTGACACTTCCAGGTGCCTCTGACACTCAGTACACCTCTGGCCTCCCAGGTACCCCTCCGTCCTCCCAGGTACACACCAGCACTCACCGGGCACACCTCTGACACTCCCAGGGACACCTCTGGCTTTCCCAAGTACTCTCTGACACTCCTGGTACACCCCAGCACTCCCAGGTACCTCATACTCTCCCAGGTACCTCTGACACTCCCAGCTACACCCCTGACACTCCCAGGTACACCTCTGACACTCCCAGGTACACCTCAGACAATCCAGGTACCTCTGGCTCTCCCAGTACCTGACTTCCCAGTACACCTCTGAGCCTCCCAGGCACCTTGGACACTGCCAGTACACCTCAACACTTCAGGTACACCTCTGACCTCCCAGGTACCTCTGACACTCCCAGGTACCCCTCCGATACTCCCAGGTACACCCCTGACACTCGCAGGTACACTCTGACCTCCCATGGACACCTCTGACTTAAGTGCTCCTCTGACACTCCTGGTACACACACCCAACACTCCAGGTACACCTCTATGCCTCTTAGGTACCTCTGTGCTCCAGGTACCTGACCTCCCAGGTACCTCTGACACTCCCAGGTACACCTCAGACATCCCAGGTACATCTCTGGCACTCCCAGTTACACCCCTGACCTCCCAGAACACCCCTGACACTCCCAGGAAACCCTCGACACTCCAGGTACCTCCAGACACTCCCAGGTACCTCTGACACCGCCAGGTACACCTCTGACACTGCCAGGTACACCTGTTACCTCCTGGGGTACACCTCCGATACTCCCAGGCCTCTGACACTCCCAGGTACAACTCTGACTCCCAGGTACTCTTCTGACCTCCCTGGTACACACCTGGCTCCCAGGTACCTCACTTACTTCCAGGTACACCTCAGACACTCCCAGGTACACCTCAGACTCCCAGATACCTTGACACTCCCAGGTATTCGACTCTCCAGGTACACCTCCGACACTCCCAGGTACCCCCTGACACTCCCAGTGCTCCTCAGACACTCCCTGGTACACCCTGACACTCCCAGGTACACCTCTGACACTCATCTCCTGACACTCCTGGTACACCTGACACTCCCAGGTACCACCTCTGGCCTCCCAGATACTCACTGACACTCCCAGTTACTGCTCTGACACTCCCTGGTACTTCTCTGACACTCCCAGGTACCTCCGATAATCCCAGGTACACCTCTGACACTCCCAGGTGCCCTGACACTCCCAGGTACTCTTCTGACCTCCCTGGTACACACAACACTCCCAGGTACACCCTCATACACTCTTTCAGTTACACCTCAGACACTCCCAGGTACCTCTGACTGCTCCCAGGTACCACCTCTGACACTCCCAGCTCTCCTCTGACCCTCCAGTTACTCCTTTGGCACTCCTGGTACCTGACACTCCCAGGTACACCACTGACACTCCAAGAGTACACCTGGCACTCCCAGGTACACCTCTGATGCTCCCAGGTACAGGTCTGACACTCCCAGGTACCTCAGACACTCCCAGGTACACCTCCAGACACTCCCAGGTACACCTCCAGACACCCCAGACGCCTCTGACACTCCCAGGAACACCTCTGACACTCCCAGGCAAACCTCCTGACCTCCCAGGTACACCTCCTGACACTCCCAGGTTACACCTCTGACACTCCCCAGGTACACCTTTGACACTGCAAGGTACACCTTTGACACTTCAGGTACACCTCCTGACACTCCCAGGTACCTCTGACTCCCATGTGCCCTCCGATGCTCCCCAGGTACACCCCTGACACTTTCTGCAGGTACCTCTGACACTCCCAGGGACACCTCTGACTTTCCCAAGTACTCCTCTGACACTCCCTGGTACTGGCCCGGCCTCCCAGGTGCCACCTCATACACTCCCAGGTACCTCTGACACTCCAGGTACACCCCAACTTGCTCCCAGGTACCTTTGACACTGCCAGGTACACCCCTGACACTTCCAGGCACCTCGGCCTCCCAGGCCACACCTCCCAGCCTCCCAGGTACCCCTCCCGTCTCCCAGGTACACCCCTGACACTCGCAGGTACACCTCCCCAACCTCCCAGGGACACCTCCTGACTTTCCCAAGTGCTCCTCTGACTTGCTCCTGGTACAACTGACTCCCAGGTACACCCCATACACTCCCAGGTACCTGCTGACACTCCCAGGTACCGCTGACCCTGCCAGGTACACCATGACACCATGTACACCTCACACACACTTCCAGGTACACCTCAGACACTCCCAGGTGCACCTCTGACACTCCCAGGTACACCTCTGACACTCCCAGGTACACACTCTGACACTCCCAGGTGCCTCAGACCCTCCCAGTTACACCTCCGACACTCCCAGGTGCACTCTGGCTCCAGGTACACCTCTGACACTCCCCGTGCACCTCGGCCTCCCAGGTACACCTCAGCACTCCCAGTTACACCTCCCGACACTGCCAGTTACACCTCTGGCTTGCCAGGTACACCTCTGACACTCCCAGGTACACCTCTGACCTCCCAGGTAATCCCTCCCAACCTCCCAGGTACACCTCCTGACACTCCCAGGTGATGCACCTCCCCAACACTCCCAGGTACACCTCCCGTAATCCCAGAGTGCTCACTCCGATGCTCCCAGGTACCTCTGACACTCAGGAATTCTCTGACACTCCAGGGTACACCTCAGACACTCCCAGGTACACCTCTGACACTCCAGGTGCAGCTCTAACTTGCTCCCAGTTACACCACTGACACTCCTTGGTACACCTCAGACTCTCCCGGGTACACCTCTGAGCACTCCCAAGGGCACACCCTGACGCCCTAGGTACACCTCCTGACACTCCCAGGTGCACCTCAGACCTCCCAGGTGCACCTCTGACCCCTGCCAGGTGCACACTCTGACACTGCCAGGTACCCTGACCTCCCAGGTACACCTCAGACACCCCCAGGTGCACCTCTGACACTCCCAGGTACACCTCTGACCTCCCAGGCAAACCTCCTGACACTTCCAGGTACACTCTGGCACTCCCAGGTACACCTCTGACCTCCCAGGTACACCTTTGCCTGCCAGGTACACCCCAATGCTTCCAGGTACGCCTCTGGCTTGCTCCCAGGTACACCTCTGTGGCTTGCTCCCAGGTACCCCTCCGATACTCCCAGGTACACCATGACACTCGCAGGAACACCTCTGACTTGCTCCCAGGGACACCTCTGACTTTCCCAAGTACTCCTGTGACCTCCCTGGTACACTAACTGACACTCCCAGGTACACCTCTGCCCTTGCTCCCAGGTACACCTCTGACACTCCCAGCTACACCCCTGACACTCCCAGGTACACCTCTGACACTCCCAGACACACCTCAGACAATCCAGGGTTTTACCTCTGACACTCCCAGGTACACACCTGACACTCCCAGGTACACCTCCTCTGACACTCCTGGTACACAGCAGACACTGCCAGGTACACCTCTGACACTTCAGGTACACCTCTGACACTCCCAGGTACCTCTGGCCTCCCAGGTACCCCTCCCGTGCTCCCAGGTACACCCCTGACACTCGCAGGTACACCTCTGACACTCCCATGGACACCTCTGGCTTTCCCAAGTACTCCTCTGACATGCTCCCTGGTACACAACTGGCCTCCCAGGTACACCTCCTCCCACTCTTAGGTACCACCTCACCGGCACTCCAGGTACACCCCTACAACACTCCCAGGTACCTCTGACACTCCCAGGTACCTCAGACACTCCCAGGCCATCTCTGACACTCCCAGTTACACCCCCTGACTTGCTCCCAGGAGCACCTGACACTCCCAGGAAACCCTCCATTGCTCCCAGGTACACCTCAGACACTCCCCAGGTACACCTCTGAGCACCGCCAGGTACACCTCTGTTTCACCAAGGCCACACCTACTGTTGCTCCTAGGTACACACTCGAGTACTCCCAGGCACACCTCTGACACTCCCAGGTACCTCTGGCCTCCAGGTACTCTTCTGACACTCCTGGTACACACTGGCTTGCTCCCAGTACACCTCGCCACACTTCCAGGTACACCTGAACACTCCCAGGTACACCTCAGACACTCCCCAGGTCACCTTTGGCCTCCCAGAGTACACCTTGACACTCCCAAGGTACACCTCCGACACTCCCAGGTACACCCCTGAGCACTCCCCGAGCACTCCTCAGACCTCCCTGGTACACTGACACTCCCAGGTACACCTCCTGACACTCCCAGGAACTCCACTGATAATTCCAGGCCTCCTCTGACACTCCCAGGTACACCTCCTGACCTCCCAGGTACCTCTCTGACACTCCCAGGTACACCTCTGACACTCCCAGGTGCCTCTGACACTCCCAGATACACCTCCACGACCTCCCAGGTACACCTCCGACACTCCTAGGTGCACCCTTGATGCTCCAAGGGTAATCTCCTGACACTCCTGGTACACCCTAAACCTCCCAGGTACACCTCTGACCTCTGGGCTCACGGCACTCAGTTGTTGCTCTGACACTCGTGCTTCTCTGACCTCCCAGGTACACCTCCGATAATCCGTTACCTCAGCTTGCTCCCAGGCCCTCTGGCTTACTCCCAGGTACTCTTCTGACACTCCTGGTACACAATGACACTCCCAGGTACCTCCCTTACCTTTCATGGTTACCTCAGACACTCCCAGGTGCACCTCTGACACTCCCAGGTACACCTCTGGCCTCCCAGCTACTCCTCCTGACCTCCCGGTGCTCCTTTGGCGCTCCCTGGTACACCTGGCCTCCCAGGTACACCACGGCTCCAGGTTGCCTCTGGCACTCCCAGGTACCTCTGGTCTCCCAGGTACAAGTCCCAACCTCCCAGGTACACCTCCAGACACTCAGGTGCCTCAGGGCCTCCCAGGTACACTCAGACACTGGGTGTGCCTCTGAGCACTCCCAGTTTACCCTCCTGACCTCCCAAGACAGAGCCTCCTGACCTCCCAGGTACACCTCTGACCTCCCAGGTACACCTCTGACACTCCCAGGTACACCTTTGACACTGCAAGGTACACCTTTGACACTTCAGGTACACCTCTGACTTGCTCCCAGGTACCTCCCAAGCACTCCCATGTACCCTCCGATACTCCCAGGTACACCCCTGACACTCTGAGTGCCACCTCTGACACTCCAAGGGAGACACCTCTGACTTTCCCAAGTACTCCT
>NW_024751845.1:0-10031 GCF_018991925.1 Homarus americanus
GCCATCATCTCCATCAGTTCACCGCGGCTGCATTCCCGATGTATATTTTGGATGTGCACAGCGTATTCATGGTAGCTGTTGTATTGAATGGTTTCCCAGTCTAATGAATTATACTGTGGGCGGGATGGCTCAGCCCGTGAATTATTATACTGGGGCCGAGATGGCTCAGCCCGTGAATTATTAAACTGGGGGCGGGATGCCTCAGCCCGTGAATTATTATACTGGGGACGAGATGGCTCAGCCCGTGAATTATTATACTGGGGCCGAGATGGCTCAGCCCGTGAATTATTAAACTGGGGGCGGGATGGCTCAATGGCGTTAATATACTGGGGGCAGATAAACCAGCCGTGAATTGTTATTATACTGGGGGCGAGATGGCTCAGCCCGTGAATTATTATACTGGGGGCGAGATGGCTCAGCCCGTGAATTATTATACTGGGGGCGAGATGGCTCAGCCCGTGAATTATTATACCGGGGACGGGATGGCTCAGCCCGTGAATTATTATACTGGGGGCGAGATGGCTCAGCCCGTGAATTATTATACTGGGGGCGAGATGGCTCAGCCCGTGAATTATTATACTGGGGGCGAGATGGCTTAACTGTAAAGTTCGAGGTCCTCGCTTGGTCTTTCAGCTGGGAGAATGTTTCTTGAGTTAGGATGGTGACTTTTCCCATTTTGTTTATTTTATATAAATGAAGTTAGTGTTTGGGTGGCAGGTGGGGACCCTTCCCTGGTTGAGAAAATAATGTAGTAAGAGGTTAACAACACCATATACTGTAAGTAGTGTAATTGTAATGGTGATATAGTGTAGTTGTGTAGTGTATGTAGTGATGATGATGTAGTTTGGATAGAGTAGTTGATGTAGTGTAGTTGTGTAGTTGATGTAGTGTAGATAATGTAGTTGATGTAGTGTAGTTGTGTAGTTGATGCAGTGTGGATAATGTAGTTGATGTAGTGTAGTTGTGTAGTTGATGTAGTGTTGATAGTGTAGTTGATGTAGTGTGGATAATGTAGTTGATGTAGTGTTGATAGTGTAGTTGATGTAGTGTTGATAGTGTAGTTGATGTAGTGTTAATAGTGTAGTTGATGTAGTGTGGATAATGTAGTTGATGTAGTGTGGATAATGTAGTTGATGTAGTGTTGATAGTGTAGTTGATGTAGTGTTGATAGTGTAGTTGATGTAGTGTTGATAGTGTAGTTGTGTAGTTGATGTAGTGTGGATAGTGTAGTTGATGTAGTGTTGATAGTGTAGTTGATGTAGTGTGGATAATGTAGTTGATGTAGTGTGGATAATGTAGTTGATGTAGTGTTGATAGTGTAGTTGATGTAGTGTTGATAGTGTAGTTGATGTAGTGTTGATAGTGTAGTTGTGTAGTTGATGTATTGTGGATAGTGTAGTTGATGTAGTGTAGATAGTGTAGTTGTGTAGTTGATGTAGTGTGGATAATGTAGTTGATGTAGTGTAGATAGTGTAGTTGTGTAGTTGATGTAGTGTGGATAGTGTAGTTGATGTACTGTAGATAGTGTAGTTGTGTAGTTGATGTAGTGTGGATAATGTAGTTGATGTAGTGTGGATAATGTAGTTGATGTAGTGTGGATAATGTAGTTGATGTGGTGTGGATAATGTAGTTGATATAGTGTAGATAGAGTAGTTGTGTAGTTGATGTAGTGTGGATAGTGTAGTTGATGTAGTGTAGATAGTGTAGTTGTGTAGTTGATGTAGTGTGGATAATGTAGTTGATGTAGTGTGGATAATGTAGTTGATGTAGTGTAGATAGTGTAGTTGATGTAGTGTGGATAATGTAATTGTGTATTGATGTAGTGTGGATAATGTAGTTGATGTAGTGTTGATAGAGTAGTTGTGTAGTTGATGTAGTGTGGATAGTGTAGTTGATGTAGTGTTGATAGTGTAGTTGTGTATTGATGTAGTGTGGATAATGTAGTTGATGTTGTGTGGATAGTGTAGTTGATGTAGTGTAGATAGTGTAGTTGTGTATTGATGTAGTGTGGATAGTGTAGTTATGTAGTGTGGATAGTGTAGTTGTGATATTGATGTAGTGTGGATAGTGTAGTTCAGCCATCATCACTCCAGATCCGTAAAGTAGTTTCCGAGATTCTCGTGCGGACACACACAACAAAGAAACACACATACACACAGACATACTTCTTTGTTTGATATACTGTAGATAGATAGATCATCACTACATATAACAACATCCATCATCACTACATATAACATCATCCATCATCACTATATATAACTGTTACGAACCACGCCACCAATTGTCATGATCTACCTACCCAGCACCACGAACCACGCCATCTATTGTCCTGAACTACCAACCCAGCACCACGAGCAACGCCATCTAGGGACGAAACCCGAGTATGACTACTCTTAGTTACCACTCCGGGGTTTCCCTTCTCCATATCCTGGTTGTTGCGTCACCTCCTCCAAGTCTTCCTCATCAGCTCAAGTTCGAGGAGAGTTCAGTTCACTCTAGGAAGTTTCCACACTAGGATCACCTATCCTGGAAACCTACGGCACAGTGACTACCTACCATCGTCTTCAATACTCAGCCTTACTCGTCAGCCATCTCAGCACTGCACTTAAGTATTTGTTATCCTATATTGCCTCCCCGCATCCGCTTGCTTCAAATTATTGTATGTTGTATAAATATGTATATACTGTTAAGCCAATGTTGCGTATGTTTAGGTTAAGTATGGTTAAGGGTAAATTATAGAAAGCTGAATATTTTGTTAAGGAATTTATGGTACTTTATTATACACAACAAAAACTCGCATCCTTTGTCTACCCTTTTATAGTCCGATTGTCTTTGTTTTTTTATTGTTGTTGCCTGTTGGGATCTGGGTAGACTTTTAACTATATTCTAAACCAGTTTCTAAATCCCCAACTCGTAACAAATGGCGACCGTGACAGGACCCGACCTTAAGTGCCATATTTCTTCCCCCCTTGTTACTCCTTGTTAATTATTCCTCCCAGTCACTTCTGTTCACAATTGCTTTACGGTGGTTTAAAGTTCCCTTCATATGTGTGTGTGCATATATTGGTATTATCGTACAGTAAGAGTGACAGACATAGGATATTAGGTTCCGAGTGTCATAAGGCTTACCTGTTATTACACGTAGGCAGTCGTGTAGTAAGTCTTATCGAGTGTAGGGAAGAATCCGGATCTGTTTAATGCCGCACCCTCGCTCCAGAGTAGGCTGTTCCATAGTCACTAGTTTAGGGTGAAGTGATATCTTGGGACGCCCCTCTCTACCAGGACCCCATAATTATAAAGCCTCAATTATTGTTCTTCTCATTATCTCATTCGGGGTCAATAATAAAGTTACTCAAGGGTTGTTAATCCGGATCTTTATATTAATGCCGTAATACGCCCTTCCTGTTTCAAGTATCTTTCCAAGTCTCTTATCCTTATCTAAGGATCTTATCAGAAGAACAATATTCATAAGTGTAATTTCCCTAGGTATAACTTGGGTAGTTTCCGGGACTTTCTGGTTATCCACTGCCGTGATATTTTCTAGGGTAATCCACTTATCTTATCTTTTTGACCATTAGTTAATTTATCTAGTTTTTCTTAACAATGGCCACCTCAGGTTTTGATCTCCAGGATTTTATTGAAAATCCTTCCGTAGCTAAATTACGTGTTAATATCCTGAAGAAAGAATGGAAAGAAATAGCCAACTATTACAATATCCCATTTTCACAGCAACTGACTAAGGAAATGTTAAAAAATCATGTGATTGAAGTGCTGGTTCAACATGAAGTTTTAAAAGAATCCGTTGTTGACAGATTAACGCCCATGTCCAAGAAACTTCAACCACTATCCACCACCCCTCCTCACTCAGAAGTTGCTTCAGGTCTGGCTAGCCCTCAAGAAAAAACACAAAGAGTAGACGCCTTAGAACTAGAACGAGCAAGGTTCGAGTTCCAAATCAAAATGAAAGAACTCGAGTTGGAGCATGATTCGGAACAGGCCAAGTTGGAACATGAGGAAAGGATGGAACAGGCCAAGTTGGAGCAGGCCAAGTTGGAGCAGGAGGTTAGACTGAAAGAACTACAGGTGAGAGAGATAGAAGTCACCTTAACATCGGAGTCTAAATCAAAAGAAGTGGCATTAAAAGAGAAACTAGCTGCTTTTAACCCTGCTACTGCTTCTTCCCTTGTTCCCGGGTTTGATGAATCCGATATGGACGGGTCATTTAGGACTTTTGAGAAAATAGCCGGGAAGAATGAGTGGCCAAAGGACCAGTGGGTGTCGGTGTTAGTTCCTAAATTATGTGGTAAGGCTCGTAGAGTTTATAACTGTTTAGACCAGACTGATGACTATGATAACGTAAAAAAGAATATCCTCACCTCTTATGCTATCACGCCAAATAGATATCGGCAGAAGTTTCGTAAACTAACCAAAACATTTTCACACACCTTTGTTGACTTGCTCAAGAGAAGCTTAGGTTTTTTAAGAAGTGGTTAGAGGCTACAGAGACCTCCACATTTCAGGATTTATTAAACTTGGTAGTCCTGGAGGAGTGGAAGAGCAAGGTACCATTTCACATGTTGAAGCATGTGGAGGAGCATGGAGAGGTTAATTTAGGGCGTGCGGCTGAGGTGGCTGATGCGTACGCCTTGCTGGAGGAGTCACTGGGAACGTGGTACTTTCCGGCATGTTAGGTCCTCCTCTGATGATAACCTTGGGGACGTGAGTGGTAGGTCGAAAGGTCCCACACCTACCCCCCCCTGATGCAACCAAGTTTTATTGTTCTTACTGTAAAAAACCAGGCCATACGATCCAGTCTTGTAAACACCCAAAGTGTCGAACTGCTAAAAGTAGTTCCCTGGATCCCAAATCCAAACCAATAGCAACCACCAATGTGGAAAGGCCCCATCAGGATCTCTTCTCTTCATTCACCTATGAGGGAAAAATTTCAATCATGGAGGGGTCTCGTTCTTTCCCTATTCGTATACTACGTGATACGGGCGCAGAACAATCTATCCTCCTGTTTAACGTCATTCATGATATATCTACCGCATTTACTAATGAGTGTTCTAATTTCGGATCTCTCATCCCATTCTTCCTATCCTTTAGCTAAAGTGCACCTCCAATGTCCCTTGATTACTGGGGAAGTGCAAATAGCCATAAGGAAAGACCCAATGCCTGTGTGCGGCATTCATTTATTATTGGGTAATGACTTGGTAGGAGATCTAGTGGTTCCTAACATAAAGACAGTCGACTCTCCCTTACCTGTCAACTCCACCACTGACCTTAAAGAAACTATTCCTCATCTTTTCCCATCTTGTGCTGTCACCCGGTCACAGAGTGTGCGAAATGGGCCCTCTTCATCTAAAACCACCTCTAATATCTTCCTACCCACAAAAGATCTGTACAATAAGACCATTAGTAAGGAGGAGCTCGTTAAAGCCCAACAATCTGATCCATCTTTGACTAAACTTCATCATGCAGCAGTTGAGGGGTAAAGTGATTCAACACATCCTTCCGTGTTTTTATTATCATGAAGGGTTTTGATGAGGGCCTCCAGGCCCCTTGAGCTAAGTTCACATTCAGGACACGTGGTCTGAACACATCAAGTGGTAATTCTAATTCAGTCAGACCAGCATTAATTGCTCAACAGTGATGGTATTTCAGGACATTGGGGAATCCTGAAACATATAAAAGCTCCTCCAACACTATTATTGGCCTGACTTAGGAAGGATGTGTCAGCACTGTAACTCAATATATTTGGTCAAATGGTAGGAAACTCAAATGAAAGTATACCAGCAGCTCTATTAAGCCCATACCAGCATTTTCACACCATTTGAAAAAGATTGTTGTATCAGTGGGCCCATTATCAAAGACTAAGAAGGGAAATCAATTCCTGCTCACAGTTATGGATACCAGTACACGTTATCCTGAGGCTTTTCCCCTTAAAGCATCACTTCAAAAAACGTAATCAAACATCTTTTGCACCTTTTCACTTCAGTGGGCATTCCTAAAGAGATCCAATCCGATCAGGCACCAATTTTACGAGCAATCTTTTCAAACAGGTGATGAAAGACCTCAGTGTGGACCATTGTACATCTTCGGCTTACCACCCACAATCCCAAGGTTGCTTGGAACGGTTCCATCAAACTTTCAAATCAATGCTCAAAAAATACTGTATAGAACACCAAAAGGAATGGGATGAAAGCATAGACTTGTTACTCTTTGCCATCAGGGAATGTCCCCAGGAGTCATTGGGTTTCTCCCCGTTCGAGTTACTATATGGGAGACAAATTAGGGGACCCCTTAAAATAGTAAAGGAGCAGTGGTTTGACACTCCATCTATTAAGGCCGCAACAGTTTCCCAATACATTGACACTTTACGGGACAAATTAACTGAAGTCCGTACCATTGCTCAGTCAAACTTAAAAAAAGTCCAAGAAAAAATGGTGAAGTCCCAACCTAAATTAGTTAAAAGATCATTTTCTCCAGGTGACAAAGTGTTACTCTTTCTACCCATTCCAGGCTCTCCCCTTAAAAGCAAGTTTACTGGTCCCTATATTGTTGCTAATAAACTATCTCCTCTCAACTATATAGTCCATACTCCTGATCGCAGAAAAGATTCACAACTTGTTCACATTAATCTCATGAAACTTTACCATTCCAGGCAGTCAGAGGAAGACATCCCAGAGGCTATAAGTCAACCTGTATTGCATACGGTTTTGTCAGGGCCGGAGCCGGAGACAGATGACAAAGACCTATTGGAGAATTTAGACTTCCCTCTACCTAAAGAAAACCCTACTAACAGTCACATACTCAACAACTTGGATGAGTATTTTTCTGTTCTGAATCCATCTCAAGCAAAAGATCTCACCAAGTTATTATCAACATTTCCTAAAGTCACATCAGACCTCCCAGGGTTTTGCAATATACTTAAACATGATATTAAGCTAATCTCGGATGATGTACAACCCATTAGGCAATCAGCCTATCGACTAAATCCACAAAAAAGAGATTATGAAAAAGGAGGTAGATTTTTTGTTAAAACATAACTTAGCTGAGCCTAGTACCTCCCCCTGGGCTTCACCTTGCCTTCTCATTCCAAAACCCGATGGCACTTTTTCGTTTCTTGTAATTGATTATCGTAAAGTGAACCAGGTCACTGTCTCAGACTCTACCCTTTACCTTTGATTGAAGATAATAGACAGCATAGGGCTGTGCCAAATTTATCAGTACGGTGGACTTATTGGAAAGGATATTATCAAGTGGACTCACGGATAGGCAAAATAATCTCGGCATTTATAACTCCATTTGGTTCTTTTTCAATATTTGCCATAGTGTTTGGCTTTTCTAATGCTCCGGCCACATTCCAGAGGGCCATCAACTCTAATTCAGGACCTAGGTGGGACGTTCACCACCTGGATGACCTGGTAGGTAAGCCTGACAGTTACTTTGTCGATCTGCGTTTGGAGATACTGTTTGCACGACTGCAAGAGACTGGATTCACCATAAACCTGGCTAAATCTACTTTTGGCCGGGCCTCAGTGACTTACCTGGGACATATCGTTGGGCATGGTATGGTGAGACCCAAGGACGCAAACGTTAGAGCCATCTTGTCCTTCCCCACTCCAAGAACGAGGAAGGATCTCATGCGCTTCCTGGGGATGTGCAGCTACTACCGTCGGTTCTGCAGTAACTTCTCCAGCGTGGCCGGACCCCTCACAGACCTTACCAGTTCTGCGGTTCCTTACATCTGGAACCAGAAGTGCGACCAGTCTTTCCACCGCCTCAAAGCCTTCCTTGCCTCCAAGCCTGTAGTCCACCCCACTGACTACACCTCGCCCTTCCATCTACAAATCGACGCTAGTGGTGTCGGAGTGGGGGCTGTGCTCCTACAACCCGACCCAACCACTGATGTTCTTCACCCTGTGGCATATTACTCCGCCAAGTTGAAAAAACATCAGACCAACTACTCGACCATAGAGAAGGAGGCCTTGGCTCTGGTGTTGGCAATAAAGAAGTTTGAATGTTACCTCCAGTCTTGCCCACAAACAACCCTAGTCTTCACCGACCATAACCCACGCACGTTCATCCAAACCAACAAGACCTCCAACCAGCGAATCCTCCGCTGGGCTCTCCTCACCCAGCCCTATAATCTACAAGTCCGGCACATAAAGGGGGTCGATAACCTGATTGCAGACTCCTTATCCCGAGCTCCAGTGGAAATGCAGCAGCTACTCTCCAGACGCACCAGTTGATCACCTCCTTCGCGACCGCGCTACGGAGGTCTTTGGAGGGGGGGTGTGTTACGAACCCCTCCACCCAGCACTACGAAGCACGCCATCTATTGTCCTGATCTACCTACCCAGCACCACGAGCAACGCCATCTAGGGACGAGACACGAGTATGACTCGTCTTAGTTACCACTCCGAGGTTTCCCTTCTTCCTATCCTGGTTGTTGCGTCACCTCCTCAAAGTCTTCTTTGTCAGCTCCAATTCGAGGAGAGAGGACTTGGCTCTGGGAAGTGACCACAGGATCATCTATCCTCTAAACCTACGTGCAGTGACTACCTACCGTCTTCTACAATACTCAGCCTTACTCGTCAGCCATCTCAGCTCCTCACTTAAGTACTTGTATTTTGTATTAACTCCCCCACGTCCACTTGCTTCCAGATTGTTTATGTTGTATTAATATGTATATACTGTTAATGTTTAGGTTTAAGTATGGTTAAGGGTAAATTATAGAAAGCTGAATATTTTGTTAAGGAATTTATGGTACTTTATTATACACAACAAAAACTCGCATCCTTTGTCTACCCTTTTATAGTCCGATTATCTTTGTTTTGTTTTTTGTTGTTGCCTGTTGGGATCTGGGTAGACTTTTAACTATATTCTAAATCCCCAACTCGTAACAATATATATATATATATATATATATATATATATATATATATATATATATATATATATATATATATATATATATATATATATATATATATATACAGTATTCCTTCTATGTTTGGTTAGAACTTTTTTCAACCTGACTGTTATATGTTCCGAGAGGACCTACAAAATCCCCCAAACGAGACATATGCTCTAAATGCCAGATGCTCTATATTAGCATTACTAATTTTTAATGCACAATGAACAGAAAATGTGTAATGGCAATGCCTGCATAACTTGATTTCATTAATCATATGATATACACATAGTTCTTACTATTTCCCATTGACTATTCCTGATTCCAATAGTAACAGGTTATTAAAGTATTATCGTATCGTATTATTATCATAGTCACATGCTTCCAATATGTTTGAAAACAGTTCACGCAAGATTTGATCTACGATCCCGAGCTTCATAGTAACATACAACATAATTATTGATGACAGAATCTTGGGTCTTGAACAAATAAACGTGAATTATATGAACAAGGCGTTTTAGTGTTGACAGTGCAGGTGGAACAGGATTACCAATTGTTCTGATTGTTTCACTTAAATGATCTACACCACATTTAATACTGCCTGGATTTTTAAGGGTGAAATGCTAAGTAAAAAAATAAGAGAACCAACGCTCGTTCGTTGAGCACCTGTGACTTAGATTGACAAAAATATTTAATTCACGCCTAGTTTCTCAAACTTGGGACCTGAGTAACATGTGGTAAATCTGGCATTACAAGGCTTGCCTAGACTGAGATTCTTGTTTAATAATAATTTCACACTTTTAAGATTAAAGTTTCGTGAGGGTCTCTAGTAAGAGAAAGGGTATTATATTTAATTCATCATAAATTGTATTTACCGACAAATATACGATCAAACACACGTTAACCAATCACATTCAGTTACATGAACATGAACATGAAATGCTAGTGACAGGGGGGAAGCACGTTCAGGGGAAGGATAAAGGGAGGATTGAAGTGAATTTTAGGAGGAGAGAATAGGTGCAGTGGCTAAACACCGCTTGCATGAGGGAGTATAAGTTGGAGGCAGCAGCAACTCGCCCGGACGCGACGGAGTACACTTGTCTCGTGA
>NW_024751846.1:0-21953 GCF_018991925.1 Homarus americanus
GTGTCCATCCCAACCAGACAATTATCCCCATCCATCAGATCTTCCCTTTAACAAATCCTCAACATAAACGACAAATTCACCTCCATGTGTTAAAATCTTACTACACTACATTACCGTCACCACTATACCAAACCTGTGTAATATTAACACACTAATACACTATTAAGACATCACCAAATCCATCAATAAATAGTACATCTTCCTTTACACTTGATTAGAAAGAAAAACAAGAGAATATGCCCAGAATCTCAATTTCATTCACTAACATTACGAAAAATTACAAGAGTTAAGAGTCAAAGCAAGATATGTACTGTGGGAGACCCAGGTGATACTTCCAATCAGGGGTGAAGGAAACACACTGGTGTCAAGTTCGTAAGTTCTATTTCTGGGACAAACACACAAAAGGAGTTAAGACAGGGGAAACAGCGTCCTGTCTTGGAATCTCTCTGGGTATCTCTATCTGCGCATGCGCGTACAGCGCGCATGTGCTCAAAACATGAACTAACACTCAGTGACAAAAGGGAGTATGATTATAAGACATATAATACAGAGACCTGAATCAATAATGGTAAATAGTACAGAGTTACATATTTCAGCCATATTTGTCTCATATATCTACACCTCCCTCCCCCTCACGCTCGTAGTACAATCTCGAGCGGACTCTTTTTCCAGGAGCCTTTGAGAGTGACGTGAGAAAACTGGGGGGTCACTGAATGAGGACTTACTTTTCTCGTCCAAGCAAGGGTTCACAGGGATGTGGGGGAGGGGTTCACCACTAGAGGACGGTACTGAACGAAGGAAACAGCGATTCTGCCACCATACCCGACCACTAGGGAGACGGACCTCGAAATCCCTGGTCTTGCCGCAGCCCATGACAACCCCGACCTTGTCCCAGCGGTGAGACGTCGGGTCTTGAACCCGAACTGTTTGCCCGATACTCAACCTGGGAAGGGGTCGGGCGTGCTGATCGTACTGTGCCTTTACCTTATCAGCACGGGCGGCTGCACGACGATCGCAGTCCTCGGTCTTGGCCTGCCACTCCCTCGAGAAGGACTCAGGATGGGCAGGGACACATGACCGTAGTGGGTGGCCGTATAACATCTGTGCTGGGGAGCGACCTGTGAAGTTGGGGGTATTCCGCAATTCCAATAAACCCCGGTCAAACTTCTCACAGTCAGTGTTGCCTGAGGGCGCCGTCTTGAGGATGAGATGCTTGATGGACTTTACGGCAGCCTCGGCATGTCCATTGGACTGGGGATAATGTGGCGAGGACACCACATGATAAACTCCCCATCGCTCCATGCAGTCCCGGAAGTCGTTGCTGGTGAACTGGGGCCCGCCGTCAGTCCTCAGGCGGAGAGGGACACCAACTTCCCGGAAGTAGCGACAGAACATACGTACTGTATGAGAGGCAGTATGTTGCCTCCGCAGGGAACGACAACAGGCCACTCTGAGAGCCGGTCGGCGATGACGAGAAAGGACTTTCCCGCCACAACGAAGAAATCCGCAGAAACGGACTCAAAGGGCCTCGTAGGGTTGTCGTTGTTCATGAGGGGTTCCTGCTGCTGACTAGGCTGCAGCACCTGGCATGGCTCGCAGACTTGAACGGAACTAGCGATGTCGGAGTCGATGTCTGGCCAAAAAACAGCTTATCTCGCCCGGCGCTTCGTAGCTTCCACACCCCTGTGGCTGTCGTGCAGGTGGGCTAGGGTGCGGCGGCGGAGGGCGGCAGGAACCACAACTCTTGCTCCATACAAGACGAGGTCGCCATCAGCATAGAGGTCGTCCCGCATCTTCCAGTATGGGAGTAAAGAGCTGTGTAAGTCGTACCGGTTGGAGGGAAATCCCGAGGTCACGCAGTTCAGTAGACGGATGTACGAAGGGTCCGCTCTTGCCGCGGCTCGGAGTTCCTGAAGAGTCCTGTCGGCGTCCTGCGGTGGAGACTCTTCTGAGATGACGGCGTTCACGGTCACTACGGTCCTGAGGTGTGCAGTAGCATCAGCACATGCGATCTCGTCCTCTGGTGTGGGGTGGCTGACTGGGGCTCGTGACAAAGCATCAGGGATGCAGAGCAGCTTGCCAGCGCGCCACACAGCTGTGAAGAGGTAGGGCGAGATCTTCTCCTTAAGGCGTTGGAGGCGGGGATTCTCTACCGCATCCAAGGAGTAGTGGTTCAGGATCGGGATGAGTGGCCGATGATCTGTCATGAGGTTGAAGTGTTGTAGGCCGATCAGATACAACCTACATTTGGACATGGCCCAGACGGCGGCTAACAGCTCCAGTTCAATGGTGGCGTAGCGAGTCTCGAGTCAGAAACTGAGAGTCACACTGAACCAGACGAAGGCGTCCATTGCCGTGGTCCTGTAGCAGAGCGTATCCAATCCCGTAGAGGCGAGAGGCATCAGTCTGGAGGACAACTGGCAGGGCCGGGTCGAAGGAAGCGAGAACAGGTGGGCTAAGGAGAGCTGTCTTGACGCGACGGAATGCCTCATCATGGTCAGCTGTCCAGGTGAATGTTCTCTTGGGGCTCATCAGGGGGCGTAGAGGCTGCGCTGCAGCGGCGATGTCGGGGGTGAACTCAGCCAACTGGTTTACCAGGCCCATGAACGAGCGGAGGTCGGTCAGGTTGGCAGGAGTTGGGAAGTCCCGGATCGTGCTGACCTTTCCAGGATCAGCCGAGATGCCCTTGCCTGAGAGGGTGTACCCACAGAAGTTCACACTAGGTGCGGCGACCACAAACTTATCCTTGTTGAGGGTGATCCCGTACTTGCGGCACCTGGTGAGCATCTGATGAATACGCTCAAGATGCGTGGAGTAATCCTCGTCATATAGGAGCACGTCGTCGATGACCTTGACACAGTTCGCCACACCCTGAAGGGCCATGTCACCACGGAGGCAGAAAGCATCGCCAGTAGCCGCGAAACCCATAGGTCCTCTGCAGTGCTGAAATCGGCCGTACGGTGTGATGAACGTCGTGAGGTGCTGATCTTCTTCCGCAAGTTCCATCTGCCAGTACCCACATAAGGCATCTGCTGTAGTAAAATACCTTGCCTTCGGGTCCACACTGCGTATAGCGGCGAAGGGTGTCGGTGAAGGGTGGGTCGGGCGGGAAACTTGGCTATTCAGCTTGGTGAGGTCGACGGTGATACGAACTCCAGTAATGTTCTTGGCGACTGCTACCATGGGGTGACACCAACCCCAGGGGTCGTCACCAGCAGGCTTAATGATCCCCTGGGCCACCATAGAGTCGAGTTCCTTCTTAACTTGGCTCTGAAAAGCGAAGGGTATCTGTCGCGGTGTGTGGATGGCGAAAGGTACTGCGTCATCCTTCAGGTGCATTCTCATGGGGGAGCCAGCCATTGGCTTGAGTGGAGCCGTCTTGAGGTCCTCCTTGGAAACCAGCACGTCCTTGAATTGCAGTAGGAAGAACTCCCTGGCTGCAGAAGGTGACGTATTGGGTGGGAGGGACAGCTCCTTGCACCTGTTGACATGTTTTATTTCCAGAATTGGCTTAGGGAAGTCTGGAGATATTATGGCCAACTCTTGACAGTGGCCATAAGACAGTAGTGGCATCTGAACACCTTTGTGGACCTGAATCCTGGCAGAACATGACTGCTTACCTAGGGTGAGGGTAGCCTGAAATGTACCCAGAGCAGGTGCCATTGTAGAACCGTCTGCGGTGAGCGTTGTAGAAGTTGACGGTGGTTGCAAGCTGCTCCTAGGGATCCCCAGAATGTCGAGGTGTCTTGTGCCGATGACTGTGACGTCCGCACCTGTGTCAGGAAGCATCTGGATACGGGAAGTAATGTCGCCGTATGACAGGTGAACACAGATGGGCTGAGGTGTCTTGCTGACAGGGGAAGAAGAGGATCCCACGCGACGACAGCGCTTGTTCTTCGCCGCCTGAGACTTGCAAGTAGTATTATTCTTCTTCTGTGACTGACAGCATTTGTCATAGTGTCCAATGCGGCTACAGGAGCGGCACTGAACGTTGTTGGCAGGGCACTTCAGTGTCCTAGCCCAATGACCACGACGGCCACAGTTATTGCAGGTGCTGTCAGCGGCAGGGCATTCAGAACCATGCCGACGAGCACAATACTGGCAGGAATGACCTGGCGTCGAAGTCTGAAGTGATGCTGAAGAGTGATGCGAAGCTGAAGTCGGATGTGAAGCTGAAGTCGGATGTGAAGCTGAAGTCGGATGTGAAGCTGAAGTCGGATGTGAAGCTGAAGTCCGGTCACGTCCTTTGTTCTTCTTATATGCGGAGATGGCACACAGCTGGTTAGATGGAGCACGAATGGCAGAAGTCGCACTTCTGGTGGCTTCGTAAGAGCGGCAGGTGGTGACAACATCCTGTAGAGAAGAGGCAGTGTCGAGGGAGATAAGCTTCTGAATTAGCTCTTCGTCCGGCACGCCCATGAGGACAATCATCTTCAGCTGTGTTTCCTCACAAGTCAACGAGTTCCCAGGACAAACATCAACCTCCTCAGCGATGCGTCTGAGTCATACGTAAAAATCGGCAAATGACTCACCCTCCAGCTGCTTACAGCGGAGAAGTTCTCTCCTACGGAGAGCTTCGTTGCGGAGACCCTTGATATGCGTCTGTAAAGCATCCAAGACGTCCTTCACAGTCTTGTCTGTGTCGTGGGGAATTTGCAGGGTGTGCTCCAGGATACGTTGCATCTCTAGGGTGAGACACATCCTCATCTGGATCAGCTGTTTCTCCCTAGGCAACCTTGATAAATCGACCATCATCGAATAATCGTCCCACCTCCGACGCCATTCACGGAATACCTGGAACAAGGCATCAGCTTGGAGTGGCGGTGGACTCTGAGCGAGTGCTTTCTGTGGGGGGGGGGGGCAAAGAGGTTGAAGAGGACCCTGCAGGTGCACCTGTGGACGAAGAGGCAGGTGTAGTAGCTGCTTGAAGGGTAACAGGTGCCAACAACTCGATAATGGCACTGAATCTGGCATTTTCTTGTCGACGTCTGTGATCCTCTTCACGTCTTCGTTCATCGTCTTCCTGTCGCCTCCTGATGTCGTCTTGTCGACGGTTTTCTTCCAAAAACTGAATTAAATGAAGGAAGTCGACACCTGTGGCAGATTGCAGACGTGTGTAGTGGGGGCTAAGGGTAGGTGGGGCCGCTTGATCCACTTTCCGCTCCACTTGGAGTCCACTTACTGCATCGACATCCATCTGAAGTTGGGCTTGTTGGGTATCTGAAGAAAACCCAATAAATTCCTGATCTTCCATATGGCCTGGTTTATTTCTCTCACAATTACTGTAATTAATAAGTGAGCAGAAAAGCAATCATCTTTAAATGGAAGATATCTGCGAGCGTCTGTTAGTGTGTGTGTGTGTGTGTGCGTTCGTTCGTGCGTGTACTCGGGGCAGGCTGGCCAGAGAGCGGGTGGCTGGCGGTTACAGCAACTCCTCTCGCTCCCTCACGCCAGTGCCATTCGAGCCATGAGCGGGGAAGGATGTCAAAACTTGAGCTCTCCCCTAGGTCTTAAATAGGCTTCCCTCTTTTGTAAAAAGTGCAGGAACACGGGGAAACACTTTAAAGACACTAAAGGGCACACACAACACTGAAAAAGCACTGCACAACACTGCACTGTAAATCCAGGAATATCTTGTGAGGTAGGCGCTGAGATTCACTCGACAGGAGGAGTTGACAAGATGGCGGCTCCGAGAGAGATTCTGTGTCCACTCCAATTCTGAATAATGTGATGTCCCAGCTAAACACTGCGCCATGTGGGAGACCCAGGTGATACTTCCAATCAGGGGTGAAGGAAACACACTGGTGTCAAGCTCGTAAGTTCTATTTCTGGGACAAACACACAAAAGGAGTTAAGACAGGGGTAAACAGCGTCCTGTCTTGGAATCTCTCTGGGTATCTCTATCTGTGCATGCGCGTACAGCGCGCATGTGCTCAAAACATGAACTAACACTCAGTGACAAAAGGGAGTATGATTATAAGACATATAATACAGAGACCTGAATCAATAATGGTAAATAGTACAGAGTTACATATTACAGCCATATTTGTCTCATATATCTACATGTACTGTATGCAATGTTGATGTTATTTTGTTCGCCATCATTGTGTCCTAAAGTTAATCTGTTTTGTGAAGTAAATCCTCGGACTTGGGAACAAATCATCATGTGTACCTTTGAGTATTAAGGTCTTGATCCATTTCCTTGATGTCTACCGTTTGGAACAGGTAACACCACCACAATTGTTTTAACCAAGACGAAAACGGACGAAAAAAAAAGCTTCTACAAATATCAAGTATTAATTTTCTCTCTTTACAGAATCTAATCCTCTTGGGAATGTGTTTAAATTAATCTGATTTGTTTTCATTTATTGTCGATCCTTCATAAGAGGACTCGTGGATCCCCCGAGCCTAGCCGGCCATTTTGTTTACATTTTTCGGTCGCTCTAAAATACCATTAAAACAATACTGAGTATAAACGTTTGGCTCAACTGATGATCTCAAACATGTCCCAACATTTTTTTGCCTCAACTCCACATTCTGTAACTCATTTAGGTAGATGTCCCTCACTACACATACACTGGACTATGTGTAATGTTGCAGCTAATGTGTTATCAAGATATTGCACATTATAAGTTCATGTGTGGTCATTGTTATATCAAACGGAGGAATTTTAAAGAGCTATTACACCACCTGTATCATTAGTTGTCGCCAGGTGAAGGAATGTTTAGGTAGATTATATTTTATTTACTGTAATTACAGTTTCAATACCTAAGACGTTCCACTATAAGAGTCTTTCAACCTCAGGTAAGGTCTTAAGACTTTCTACTCTAGGTCTTACACCCTCGAGTAGCTGTATCGTCCACATAGGTAATTACTCCACAAGGAACTACAAGTTACACCTTGATGTAATACTTCATTTACTGCCAAACTTTATAGGGAAATATTTTTTCACAAAGAATTTCAAGTTACAATTTCACATAATAAGTCACATTACAAACGTTCCTTCGGCTTACAGTTAAACTTTGCAATGTCAAGATATTTTTTTCACTGCAGAGGAAAGTATCCGTCATCATCATCACCACACACACACACACACACACACACACACGCAAAGACAAAACTCCTGTATCCAGATTCTCAAAAGTTTATAAATTAAATTCTTCCCTAAAATTAAACGGACAATACATCTATTTATCATAGAGTATGTGAACAATATCGACGCCATATTGGTTACCATCTTTGAGTCATATAATTAGTTAGCTACATAGTGTTAATTATTTAGTTAAATAGGAAAAAATAATCTACTAGCGTGTGTTGTGACCAAAATAAATCAACATTGTATTTACTTTCTCCTCCAGGGGGCACTAAGTCTAGAAAAATGACACAATTGACATCTACATAAAGTGACTGACCAAGGGTAGATATTGGCTACCTTTTGTGTTACTTTGAGGTCGTAAGAACACACAGAGCTGCTCTTAAGGATGTTTACCACAATACACCTCAACCAGTTTCTCATTCACTAAGGTCAAACAATAAATCTGGTTCACAAGATACACGGTAAATTTTATTAGAATACAATAATCAATTACTGTATTATTGTATTGAGGCGAATAGTCTTATGGTGTTTAGATGTGTTCTTAAGCCACGAAGGTAAACAAAAGGTATTCAATATCTGCCTTGGTTGACGATGATCTGTAGACGTTAACAAGTCCTCCTCCTCCTGCTCTCGAGTAAGGTAAAGAAGGCCTCACCTGACCAAAATTGTTAATTAAGATAGATTACATGAAGATTAACCCTCCCAGCTTATTTCAACTAATGATTAACCTAACGCTACATGGGAAGTTAAGTTAGGTTAGATTAAGTTAGGTTAGGTTAGGGTAGGGTAGGGTAGGGTAGGGTAGGGTAGGTCAGGTCAGGTCAGGTCAGGTCAGGTCAGGCAGTGCCAGTGTAGTTAATCTTGAGGTTAAATAAACTAGAGGCTAATCTTCACATGAGCCACTAAGACACTTTGACGGAGGCGGTTACGTACAACAGGAAAGCTCTGATAACATATAATGTACAGTATATACCGTTTAAGTTGCGTCAGCAGCTCTATACACCACTTATTGACCTACTCATTCACTGCCGTAGAAATATTTACTTCTCTAACAGGTTTCTATATGGTTCCCAGTCATTATAATACGACCTTGTAAAATCAAATGATCCAAATTAAACTAAACTTATCCAAATTAAACTTATTAGCTAACAAATCCTTCTAAAACACGATATATGCAAATCAAAAGTTCTAAATGTAACTTAACTTATCGTAATATAACTATTATAACTAAACCATTTTAATTAAACCTAACCTAAACACCTCAAGTGCCACAAACAGAAGGAAAAAACACCTTTAATATTATCGTGTAAGAGGCCCCTGTAACCCACTAACTCAGGTAATGCATCTATATCAATCTACCTGCGTCGGAAGCTCTATACGTGACTATGATCGTTACCCACTGCTGGAGAACATTTGTACTTCTATAATTACCCCTGGAGAAACAATGCACCAATTTACGATTTATTTATTTTATTTTTCATTTATTTTTTATTCTTGGTCCATACTGTAAACACCGCCCGCTTGTGAGTCCCGTCAGCCATATTGTTCTAACTTTCGGGGATTCTAAAATAAGCTATAAATAAATAAATAAATAAATAAATAAAACAAGCATCTTTTGTTTTTCTAACCCATGAGCTGTGAGTCTTCATTATATACTTCAACATTACTGTAAACTAAGGCTAGAGAGGGTGTGTACAGTACTAGTGGAGCCAAGACGAGAAGGTATTTCAAATCCCTAAAGGGTTTTACAAGTGGAGAGTCTTACAAGTGGAGGGTCTTACAGGTGGAGGGTCTTACAAGTGGAGGGTCTTACAGGTGGAGGGTCTTACAAGTGGAGGGTCTTACAGGTGGAGGGTCTTACAAGTGGAGGGTCTTACAGGTGGAGGGTCTTACAAGTGGAGGGTCTTACAGGTGGAGGGCTACTTACAGTGGAGGGTCTTACAGGTGGAGGGTCTTACAAGTGGAGGGTCTTACAGGTGGAGGGTCTTACAGGTGAGGGTCTTACAAGTGGAGGGTCTTACAGGTGGAGGGTCTTACAAGTCTTACAGGTGGAGGGTCTTACAGGTGGAGGGTCTTACAAGTGGAGGGTCTTACAGGTGGAGGGTCTTACAGAGTGGAGGGTCTTGGGTGGGAGGGTCTTACAAGTGTGGGTGGAGGATTTTAATAAGGATAAATACAGCAAGTCTTACAGTTGAATCAGCCAAGTCGAGGAAAACTCTTAAGAGTCATGTAACTTCTACCTGATGTTACCTGTAATCAAGCTAAGGTATATGTAAGAAGAATATTATCTCGTTACTATCCATTCCACTTCCACTATCCTGCGAGGTGGTGTATTAATAGGCACAGATACTCATGATAAAGAAGGAATAAAGAGAAAGACGCAAGATACCTATAAAATGCGACAGAATATACCTACACATGCGTAATCCTAACCCATCCCAACCCAACCCAACCCAATCCTACCCTCAACTTCACCACAGTACACAAAGTCATTCTTGGTATCAGAGTGACGCATAAACACCCTGTATCGCCTAAGACACATTTGAATCGGATGGTTCCCAGTGAAGCAATTAGTTCGTGGGAAAAGTGAGTCAAAATACTTCACATCAGCTTCGTTTACGACCTCTAGCTGATATTTACTTCTGTTGCCTATATCAATCACATTTTATAATGAAAACAAAAATATGGTTAGTTACTTAAAAATGAAAAAATATCATACTTAGATACTTAAGAGTGAGGAAAAAAGATACTTAAGATACTTAAAAATGAAAACACTCTTTGATACTTAAATTAGGACAAAATAAACGGACATAAAGATTTAACTATGAGCGGTGGATATTACGACATGTACCGGCTATCAATACAGAGGCGCTATTTAGCCGTGAAGTTCTCTCAGAAACCCAACAAGACAATATGTGGTCACGTAAAATTTTCAGGTTAATTTTTAACACCATCCGTCATTTTAAACCTTGGCACCTGTAGATTAAGAAAATATATGGTGATATTTTTTCTGATGGGATAAAGGTCGTATTTGTCCAGAGAAGTAAGAGAGGAAAAAAATCACTTGAGAGGCATGACGCACAGAGTGTCTAAGGTGATAAAAGATCATATACTACCATTTGGGTTTTCAAATTAAGTTCATTACATAAAATATCAAACTCATAAAGATTACAAAAGAACAGAACACCATGAGCTCTCTACAGCTATTGTCAGCCGTCAATATGCTGATGTAGAGAAGCTACACAATGTTATTGGTGACTGTAATCCCAGGAAAATGATGCTCTTTTAAACTTGGTAACTGGAGCTGTAATGCCAGAAAATGCCAAATATGACAATCTATGTGCATATGAAGTTGGAAGACAAAATTATGAAAATTTTGTCAGGAACGTATTGTTGGTCCATTGAGCATCTGGGAAAAGATGTCCAAGGTTAATCTTCTGTCGTAGACAGCAGCAAATAAGACTTCAACCATCAAATTGCTATCACAAGTTATAGAACTTCAGCAGGACATACAGTATATGCATCACAGAAGGGCAGCACTGTACATATCAAGTCACCAGACACTGATGTGTTTGGCATATTAAAGCAGCCTCAACTTGGAGAAAATATAAGTATGATAACAGGAACTGGTGAGCGACGACACATTGGGCAGAGAGCCTTACAGGTTTCCATGCCTTCACAGGATCTGACTGCATTGAAAAATTTGTTGGCAAAGGAAAGAAAGCATGTTGGAGCACTTTGATGAAATCTAACACAAAAGTCCTAGATGCATTCAAGATGCTGAGTAGACCAAATGCCCTCCAGCAGACATGTATATTGGTCTAGAGGAATTTGTATTTAAACTCTACTGTCCACGAATGACTTTCAGTAAACTGTCAAACTTAGATGGCATCTCTTCAAGAAAACGCAGGCAGAAGCTGGAGAACTACCAGCGACTGCAGCAACTCTAAGGTATCATATATTGAGAGGAAGGTATCAAGCTCTTCTGTGGTCTTGTGATGCAGACAGTGAAATGCTTTCACAACTAGAGCATGGCTGGAAGATTGACAATGACTGTTTTATACTAGTAATATCAGACCAACCACCAGCTCCAGAAGCAATTACAGAACTTGTTAAATGTGGATGTGGCGTCAGGAAATGTGGATCATTGTCATGTTCATACAGAAAGAATCAGAAAGAATAGCATGACATGCACCGAGATGTGTAACTGTCAAGCAGATGATGAGAAATGCCTAAACAAGGTGAAGGAATCGGTTGTACACAGAAGACTCTGATGACGAGGACTGAAGCAATGTCGTAAATAATAACTTGTGACTTGTATACACATGATGTATAACACTACAAACTTTTAATAAATATAAAACGGTGGCTCTAAGCTTTTCAGATAATGGTAATAAGTATATGTTTAATTTTCAGTATTTGTCTTTAGCAATTAATTTTACTTACTGCAATCTCTTCTTTGCCAGAGACAGGATGGCATATATGAGCAGCCATGTTTGTAACACACTTAAGATATTATAACAGCATTCATAATATATTATGTTAAATTGTAATCATATAATACTACATGTTCATAGGTTATTAGTCATGTCTTAAGTTACTTAGGACTAAATGGTAATACGTCTGTGGTTCATTACGCCGCTCTTTGATAAAACTTCTTTAATGGCATAAAACTTATAATAAACCGTTCAGAAAAAATTACACCACAGTTCCTTAACATAGTTTTTAAGGATTATTATGATGTATGGTGTCAAAAATTAACATGAAATTTTTACGGGATTACTTAAGCTCCTACACTAAAACCTGCCGACCTAACCTAACCTTTTTTACCCACCTCCACCTACTTACCTAACCTGACATAATCTAACCTAACCTGAGATAATCTAACCTAACCTGACATAATCTAACCTAACCTGACGTAATCTAACCTAACCTGACATAATCTAACCTAACCTCCCTGTCTGACATAAGCTAACCTAATCAAACCTAACTTTCCCACCTACCGACCGTAACCTATCTACTTATTACCTACCTATCCTAACTTAACCCAACCTGACGTAATCTAACCTAACCTATTGAAACTTAACTTAACCACCTACCTCATCTAACACCACTTTGTAATCTCTTTGCGCTACCACTCACAGGATGAGTATGGGGGGCACAATAAACAAGCCTCTAAGTGGAAAAATTAACAAAACTAACCTAACCTAACCCAACCTGACTTAACCTAACCTGATCTGATCTATCCAACTTAAACATCTTAGAATATATAATAAAGCCGCTAGGTTAATTTAGGCTAAATATGGTTGATTAATATTTCGTTTTGACAGAAATTCCCGGCAAAATAACGTATCTATATTGAGAACCACCGCCATGTTGGTTCCACGTTAACAAGACACGGATACACTACAGAATAACCCGCGTTCGTTTAACCTCAATTACTACAGTTTACTTTATAATCTTACTTCACAATCTTCACTAAATCTCACTTCACAATCTTCTCTACATCTCACTTCACAATCTTCACTACATCTCACTTCACAATCTTCACTACATCTCACTTCACAATCTTCACTACATCTCACTTCACAATCTTCACTACATCTAACTTCACAATCTTTACATCTTACTTCACAATCTTCACTACATCTCACTTCACAATCTTCACTACATCTCACTTCACAATCTTCACTACATCTCACTTCATAATCTTCACCACATTTCACTTCACTTCACTACATCTCACTTCACAATCTTCACTACATCTCACTTCACAATCTTCACTACATCTCACTTCACAATCTTCACTACATCTCACTTCACAATCTTCACTACATCTCACTTCACAATCTTCAATACATCTCACTTCGCAATCTTCACTACATCTCACTTCACAATCTTCACTACATCTCACTTCACAATCTTCACTACATCTCACTTCACAATCTTCACTACATCTCACTTCACTATCTTCACTACATCATACTTCACAATCTTCACCACATCTCACTTCACAATCTTCACTACATCTCACTTCACAATCTTCACTACATCTCACTTCACAATCTTCACTACATCTAACTTCACAATATTCACTACATCTCACTTCACAATCTTTACTACATCTCACTTCACAATCTTTACCACATCTCACTTCACAATCTTTACCACATCTTACTTTACAATCTTCACTACATCTTACTTCACAATCTTCACTACATCTCACTTCATAATCTTCACCACATCTCACTTCACAATCTTCACTACATCTCACTTCACAATCTTCACTACATCTCACTTCACAATCTTCACTATATCTCACTTCACAATCTTCACTACATCTCACTTTACAATCTTCACCACATCTCACTTCACAATCTTCACTATATCTCACTTCACAATCTTCACTACATCTCACTTCACAATCTTCACCACATCTCACTTCACAATCTTCACTACATCTCACTTCAAAATCTCACTACATCTCACTACACAATCTTCACTACATCTCACTTCACAATCTTCACTACATCTCACTTCACAATCTTCACTACATCTCACTTCACAATCTTCACCACATCACTTTACAATCTTCACCACATCTCACTTCACAATCTTCACTACATCTCACTTCACAATCTTCACTACATCTCACTTCACAATCTTCACTACATCTCACTTCACAATCTTCACTACATCTCACTTCAAAATCTTCACTGCATCTCACTTCACAATCTTCACTACATCTCACTTCACAATCTTCACTACATCTCACTTCACAATCTTCACTACATCTCACTTCACAATCTTCACTACATCTCACTTCACAATCTTCACTACATCTCACTTCACAATCTTCACTACATCTCACTTCACAATCTTCACTACATCTCACTTCACAAGCTTCACTACATCTCACTTCGCAATCTTCACCACATCTTACTTCACAATCTTCACTACATCTCACTTCACAATCTTCACTACATCTCACTTCACAATCTTCACCACATCTCACTTCACAATCTTCACTGCACCTCACTTCACAATCTTCACTACATCTCACTTCACAATCTTCACTACATCCCACTTTACAATCTTCACTACATCTCACTTCACAATCTTCACTACATCTCACTTCACAATCTTCACCACATCTCTCTTCACAATCTTCACTACATCTCACTTCATAATCTTCACTACATCTCACTTCACAATCTTCACTACATCTCACTTCACAATCTTCACTACATCTCACTTCACAATCTTCACAACATCTCACTTCACAATCTTCACTACATCTCACTTCACAATCTTCACTACATCTCACTTCACAATCTTCACTACATCTCACTTCACAATCTTCACTACATCTCACTTCACAATCTTCACTACATCTCACTTCATAATCTTCACTACATCTCACTTTACAATCTTCACTACATCTCACTTCACAATCTTCACTACATCTCACTTCACAATCTTCACTACAGCTCACTTCACTACAGCTCACTTCACAACAGCTCACTTCACAATCTTTACCACATCTTTCTTCACAACCTTCACCACATCTCACTTCACAATCTTCACTACATCTCACTTCACAAACTTCACTACATCTCACTTCACAATCTTCACTACATGCTGCCATCTCACTTCACAATCTTTTGCACATCTTGCTTCGAGTCTTCACCATCTCACTACACAATCTTCACTACATTCACTTCACAATCTTTACGCATCTCTTCACAATCTTTACCACATCTTACTTCACAGTCTTCACTACATCTCACTACACAATCTTCACTACATCTCACTTCACAATCTTCACCACATCTCACTTCACAATCTTCACTACATCTCACTTCACAATCTTCACTGCATCTCACTTCACTATCTTCACTGCATCTCACTTCACAATCTTCACTACATCTCACTTCACAATCTTCACTACATCTCACTTCACAATCTTCACTACATCTCACTTCACAATCTTTACTACATCTCACTTCACAATCTTCACTACATCTCACTTCACAATCTTTACCACATCTTACTTCACAATCTTTACCACGCCTTACTTCACAATCTTCACTACATCTCACTTCACAATCTTCACTACATCTCACTTCACAATCTTCACTACATCTCACTTCACAATCTTCACTACATCTCACTTCACAATCTTCACTACATCTCTCTTCACAATCTTCACTACATCTCACTTCACAATCTTCACTACATCTCACTTCACAATCTTCACTACATCTCACTTCACTATCTTCACTGCATCTCACTTCACAATCTTCACCACATCTCACTTCACAATCTTCACTACATCTCACTTCACAATCTTCACCACATCTCACTTCACAGTCTTCACTACATCTCACTTTATAATCTTCACTACATGTCACTTCACAATCTTCACTACATCTCACTTCACAATCTTCACTACATCTCACTTCACAATCACTTTCTATCCCACTTCTGAAAATCTTCACTTCATCTCACTTCACAATCTTCACTACATCTCCCTTCACTATCTTCACTACATCTCACTTCACAATCTTCACCACATCTCACTTCACAATCTTCACTAAATCTCACTTCACAATCTTCACCACATCTCACTTCACAGTCTTCACTACATCTCACTTCACAATCTTCACTACATCTCACTTCACAATCTTCACTACAGCTCACTTCACTACAGCTCACTTCACAATCTTTACCACATCTTTCTTCACAACCTTCACCACATCTCACTTCACAATCTTCACTACATCTCACTTCACAAACTTCACTACATCTCACTTCACAATCTTCACTACATCTCACTTCACTACATCTCACTTCACAATCTTTACCACATCTTACTTCACAGTCTTCACTACATCTCACTACACAATCTTCACTACATCTCACTTCACAATCTTCACCACATCTCACTTCACAATCTTCACTACATCTCACTTCACAATCTTCACTGCATCTCACTTCACTATCTTCACTACATCTCACTTCACAATCTTCACTACATCTCACTTCACAATCTTCACTACATCTCACTTCACAATCTTCACTACATCTCACTTCACAATCTTACACTCACTTCACAATGTCACTTCACAATCTTCACTACATCTCACTTCACAATCTTGTCACTTCACAATCTTCACTACATCTCACTTCACAATCTTCACTCACTCACTTCTCTTCACTTCTCACTTTACAATCTTCACCACATCTCACTTCACAATCTTCACTACATCTCACTTCACAATCTTCACTACATCTCACTCACAATCTTCCCCACATTCACTTCACAATCTTCACTACATCTCACTTCACAATCTTCACTACATCTCACTTCACAATCTTCACCACATCTCACTTCACAATTTTTACTACATCTCACTTCACAATCTTCACTACATCTCACTTCACAATCTTCACTACATCTCACTTCACAATTTTCACTACATCTCACTTCACAATCTTCACCACATCTCATTTCACAATCTTCACTTCATCTCACTTCAAAATCTTCACTAACACCATCCTTCATCACTACATATAACAACATCCATCATCACTACTTATAGCACCATCCATCATCATCACTACATATAACACTATCCATCATCACTACATATAACATGATCCATCATCACTACATATAACACCATCCACCATCACTACATATAGAACCATCCATCACGATATATAACATCATCCATCATCACTACATATAACACCATCCAACATCACTACATATAACACCACCCATCATCACTACTTATAACATCATCCATCATCACTACATATAACTCCATCCATTATCACTACATATGACACCATCCAGCATCACTACATATAACACCACCCATCATCACTACATATAACATCATGCATCATCACTACATATAACACCATCCATCATCACTACATATAAAACCAACCTATCATCACTACATATAACATCATACATCATCACTACATATAACACCATCCATCATCACTACATATAGAACCATCCTATCATCACTACATATAATATCATCCATCATCACTACATATAACACCATCCAACATCACTACATATAACACCACCCATCATCACTACATATATCATCATCCATCATCACTACATATAACTCTATCCATCATCACTACATATAACACCATCCAGCATCACTACATATAACACCAACCATCATCACTACATATATCATCATGCATCATCACTATATATATCACCATCCATCATCACTACATATATTACCCTCCTATCATCACTACATATAACACCATCCATCATTACTACATATAACGCTATTCTTCATCACTACATATAACACCATCCTATCATCACTACATATAACACCATCCATCTTCACCACAACACCATCCTCAACACTATAGTGATAAACAGAGCTTCATTTTGTTGTCAATTTCTTTAAATTCCAACCTTATTAAACCGTAATTCTTTCTGTATGGTCAAATTTTGATTTGACCTCAGTGAGAGAGCTGTTAGTGTCAGTACATCACAATGGTGTTCCGACGCACTGTATCGAAGGTGTCTGAGGTGGAAGTGAAGGCTTGCAAGGATTTCGTTGTAGACTTCGACACCAACTTTGTGGTGGTTGCAACAAACATCTACCATGGTGTGGCCCCTAAGCAGATTCGACCATTGTTTGAGGAATGTGGACAGATCGACCTATTTGTGATGCCCGCAAAAGACAACAAAAATGAACACTATGGCTTCGCATACATCCGATACTTTGACGAAGCCTCCTGTGATAAGGCTGTTGGACGATTGGATGGTGACAGCATTGGCCGCAGCCGAAAATCAACTAACAAGCTGGAAGTTAACTACTACAGTGCCCATGGTACCTTGAACAACCTTGACCGCCAAGCTGCTGAGTTCATTGTTCTATCCAATGTTGCCGACCAACAACCCGCCTCTATCCTTAAGAAGACCAACGTACGCACTACCGTTGCCAAGTCAGTTACCTTCAGTTATGACAATTTGGGCGACATCAGGGAGCGCGAAACTTCCACAGCTACTTACACTCTGTCTGTACCTCCCAACCAATGAATCTAACTCAACTGCTGCCATCGAATAAGAAAATGTCACCAATAGTTGTACCTCTGGGAACCTGGAGGGAGGCACCAACCCTGATGAAGGCTCAGTAATATCTACCATGTTATTTAAACACTTATAACACATGTAACATCATCCATCATCACTACATATAACACCATCCATCATCACTACATATAACACCATCTATCATCACTACATATAACATCATCCATCATCACTACAGATCGGTAGAGTAGTTTTCGAGATTCTCGTGCGGACACACAAGCAAACACACACACACACACACAAACAGACATACTTCTTTGTTTTATATCGATAGAAGGTAGATCATCACGACATATAACACCACCCATCATCACTATATATAACATCATCCATCATCACTACATATAACACCACCCATCATCACTACATATAACATCATCCATCATCACTACATATAACATCATCCATCATCACTACATATAACACCATCCATCATCTTCATAACATCATCCATCATCACTACATATACTTCCATCCATCATCACTGCATATAATACCATTAATCATCACTACATATAACACCATCCATCATCACTACATATAACATCATCCATCATCACTACACCTAACACCATCCATGTCCTGCCATATAACATCCATCAAAATCTCACCTACGCATCATCCACATGTCCTACCTTAACACCATCCAACATCACTACATATAACATCATCCATCAGCATCACTACATATAAACACCATCATCATCACTATAACATCATCCATCTCTGCTACATATAACTTTCATCCATCATCACTACATAACATCATCATCATCACTACATATAACTTACCATCCATCATCCACTACATATAACACCATCCATCATCACTACACTTATAACACATCTGCATCCATCATCACTACATATAACACCATCCATCATCACTACATATAACATCATCCATCATCACTACATATAACACCATCCATCATCACTACATATAACACCATCCATCATCACTACAGATCGGTATAGTAATTTCCGAAATTCTCGTGCGGACACACAAACACACACACAAACAAAAATACATACTTCTTTGTTTTATATATATAGATACAAGAAACAAAAATCTTTAATTATTTATTAATTGTAAGTTTTAAGGTTTTCCTGGAACCATTGGCAGGAAATAAGGACACTTGAACCTTGAAACTTACTGTCGTCATAATTATTTATAATAAACCTGTCGATGTTTATTTCCGGGTTAAAGTAAAAGCAAGGTTTTGTCTGGACTATTATCATATAGACAGTTGCTGGTTGACGATACTGAAGGCCTATACAGGTGTGTGGTGCTTGCGCTTGGTGATGCTTCGTTTATGAGAGATAATCCCTGGAGTGAACTTTGTTCTGAAAGGACAAACAAAAAAAGTCATTAGTTATCGTTGTCTCGGAAGTGTTTATATGTCGGCCACTCTTGTGTTGTCGATGTGTCCACCCCACAGAGTTATTGCGTGAAGTGACACATTAGACTTCAATTAAAGATCCTCTCCTCTCCATATGGAAGCTGTTCACACCTCTTGACAGTATTTGGTCTGACATTTAGTTATAAAGGTCGTTTTTTGTCTAGTTCATCTTCCTATGAAAATTAACAATTCATATCACGGTTTAAAGTTGTATGTTCTTCAAGCCAATTAACACAGTACAGGTAACACCAGAGTCAGGCAGGTACAGTGGTAAGCGTCGTGGTCTACTGCTGTCTTACTGAGTAACGATGATGAAGTAAAGTGGGAAATGACTTTGCCATGAGAGAGGAGAGGAAAGAGAGAAGGAAAGAATAGAAACGGGAAGTAAAGTAGTAGGGAGTAATAGCAGGTGGGCTGTCCACCTAGCTGAGTCGAGGTGATTGGTTGGGGTGGTGGCCATACACAGCACGCTCCTGCTCGCTCAAGGGAGGCTGGGGTGGGGGGAGCTAAGCTAGTTAGGCATTCAGTACTGTATTGTGTGTTAATTTATGTAAGTTAAATGGTGGTGTTATTTTTTCATGTATTGTATAAAGTGAGTCTCTTTTTTATATAATAACTCACCTGAAGTGTCGCCCCAGGAAAAGGTAACAGAGACCTTAATGACACAGGTAGATTGTCACTCCCCTCGCTGCCCAGCGTACCCCACCTGAAGATTAACCATCCCGGCGATACCTGGGGGGGGGGCTTAAGTATAATATATACTCTTATATAATAATGTTGATGCTATAATACACTGGCAGTACAGTACATGTGTTGCCTTTATTGAGTTGAGTTTTGTATTTTTAGAAAAAGAGAGAGAAATCTGAGCAACATAATATGGAGAGAGAGAGAGAGAGAGAGAGAGAGAGAGAGAGAGAGAGAGAGAGAGAGAGAGAGTGTATTACATTGCCACACCTGATTCCTTCCTGGTGTATATTTTTACCACCTCTGGTACAACTATGTCTCTTGCCGATCTATTTTGCACTGTCGCTTCCTGCCTTTCATCTTCCACCTTTCATCTTCTCCTTCATCTTCTTCTCCCCATCGTCTTTCTCCTCCATCTTACCCCTTCATCTTCCCTCCCTTCTTCCTCCCTTCCATCTCCCCCATTCATTTCTTCCCCCTTCATCTTCCTTTCCCCTTTATTTTACCCCTCCATCTTCCCTCCTTTTACCTTCCTCCTTCGGTCTTCTCCTTTCTTTTCCACCAATCTCCTTACCTTCCACTGCTGTCCTAGTCCATTACTGTTTTAAGAAATTTAGTTTTTTCAAGGATTTCGATATTTCATTCACTTACAATTCTTTTTTGTTTTAATTTCATTTTCTCACTCCTGATTCAAGTGATTCAAGAGATGCAGATAATTTGAAATATCCAGCCCTTATAATGTATTTAGTGCCTCTTAAACTTGGGTAAATATTATTCCATTAAGTTTATAAACAAATACACGACTCAGACACGTTGGTATTATAATCACAAAGCAAAGATATCGAGAAGTTGTGACGCTTCATCTGTACAACCAGTTGAGAATAAACTTTCCTTCTCTAAAAGTTACAAGAAATGAGGGAGAGTTTCTCGCCAGGGGGCGCAGCGCTGTGAGAGAAGAATTAAATAAGCCTGATTAGCTAAGAAGACGACCAGGGGTAAGAAATGGTCCCTCTTGAGGATGTGGTTCAGGAGGTGAGGTGAAGATATAAACCTCGAAGACGTCATAAAACACAGAGATGACACTATTTCTAACCTTCCCAAGTCTCTGGTGGGTGGCAGGTGATCACCAACATGAAATACACCAACATGAAATACACCAACATGAAATACACCAACATGAAATGCGCCAAAATGAAATAGAAGATGCCAAGTGAGGTTGATTATGACTCAGACAGTAACCATAGCAGGACCTAAAAACAGCCAAGACTGTTCTAAATGAGAACTTAAATTATAATTTCTGCCCAAGAGTGCGAGTGAGTGAACTTTAATTTCCATTATAGTACAGTATAAAACTTTAATGAGTTTATCTTCAACGTGATCTTAAATTTTAGTGGGTGAATTTTTTCATTGGATAATTAAGTCTTTGAGAATAACATTTTAAGGCGGCCATTTAGTGTCATCATGCTGTAAGATGTAGATACGCTCCAAAAAGTATGTTTACGATTTTGTGTTAGACGATATGACACAACAGACAAAGGATTTTGACGACTCTACCGAGACAACAGGAGTCACAGTGTTCATTTGAAATTCATCGGTCTCCTCCATAAAGGCACTT
>NW_024751847.1:0-20852 GCF_018991925.1 Homarus americanus
GCTTACTCCCTTGATCACGTTGTTATAACCCTTTCTATATGATGACCTGTTCCTGAGTACAGTGACTTAACCACCTAAGTACAGTGTCTACGTACCCACAAGAATAGGTCATCTCATTCAAAGGGTTAAGTCATCGTACTCAAGCGGTTAAGGTACCTTACTCGGTTGATTTACTGTACTCAGAGGCTGGTATTGTACTCAACTGGTGATATACCTAACCCACTGGTCTATTTCAAGGGGTAAATATATCTTGTTCATTGTGTTAAATAATCGTACTCTATAGGGGGGGGTCTGGATTAATTCATTGTACTCAGGGGGGTTGGCATCGTACTCAGAGGGTTAAGTTAGGAAACAATAATGCCAAGTGCCCACGTCATTGATTCTTCACGCTACCCGGTGTGGAAAATACAATTACTGTACCATGGTCAACCTTTACGCTTTGTCTCCACGTGTAAAGATATTTTTCCACTTGTTGTCTTCGTCTCTGTACTAAGACTTAATTCTGTTTGCTCGTTATAGTCCTGGATTTATGTGGCCTCGGCTCTGAAGTCTTGAGGGAAATTCTTCTCAATCGTGATGTAATAAGTTGTGGTTCCCCGGAGAGATACAAAGTCTGGCAGGATTGATAAAGGCAGCTTGAAAATCCTTGGAGTGGAGAGCCTTGATTGCCAACCCTAAGGCATGATTGATTGATTGAATAAGCTTTGAGTTTGTGACTCAGAGCTTCGTATATTTCTTCAAATTTATTTTTTCACAAATGCAAATGAGATGAACTCCTCCTCGTGGTCACAGGTGTAAAATTAAGATGATCGTGAGATATTACTGTTCACAGGGATGAGTCTTCGGAAAGATCTATATTATCTCAGGATATAATACTCGTTGAATCCACTAATTTAAGGCTGATCATAGACCTTCAAATTATATTTCTTCTCTGATAACTAAGTTGTCTGGATTCTTGTGGTCGTAGGGAAGAATTGCCAATAAAAAAATTCTTTATAAAAATTTTGATCTCAGATCCCATCATTTCAAGGGATTATAATTTAGCTTCAAATTGAGACTCGTTCTCTGCCAACCAGATGGTGGCCGCAAGTGTCGTGGCCGCTGGACGACGACGGATTCTGTGGGAGAGGTTTCTTTATTGCATATATGATACTGGAACCCTACAGTACACTAAAAGGCTCCGAATTTAGTTTCAGATTGTAGATGAAGATTTTTACATGTAAGTGGTCTGTTCCGGTTATGAAATTTGTCAAATAGTTATGTAACAATGTCTCAACGGATATGTGAAAAGGTGTATTAAGTAAAGACACTAGTATTTGAGTTAAGTGAGTCACCAGATCACAATAGAAGTTGGTTGATAAAGTGGTGTGAGATAAATTAAGTGAGGCTTGTGTTGAAATTGATGACAAATTTGTATTATGTGAAGGTTATATTAGCTAAATAAAAGGTGGAGTTTTCATACGCTAATTACTCAAGTATACTCAAGTTTGGATGTAGGGAATAATATGTATGTACAGGTATGTATTAATTGCAAGACTTAACAAACACCAAGGTAAATTATTGGTTGCAGACATAGTGACGGTTATGTCTCTCTCTCTCTCACACACACACACACACACACACACACACACTATTCCAACCTTATGAATCCTAACAATACCTCCAGTTTTTCACCTCCAGATTACAGAACAAAACTCTGCCTAACAAAAGCTTCATTATCATCATCAGCACACACACAGCGTCACCACACCTTGCAATATCACAACACAAGGCGAATGCAGAAAAAAACAATGGTAAATATACTTTTTTTCTTATTATTCTCATCTTGACGATTAAATCTCTATCATTAAGTCCAGAGTCTAGCAATGTTCCATGTTTTTGCCCGCACCTGCTGTAGAGTGAGTCATTGTTAGTATGGGAAGGACCGTGTCTCGGGTCTTGTGTCTGTTGTGTGTTTTTTTTTCAGTACTGAAATCAGATGCTGGGATGACGGTAACCCCACATGTCCGGTTACTCCATTAAGGTACTTTAGTTAATTAGTGTTTCACCTGGAGACCTTTACCTATTAGGGTTGTATGGATGACTTGATGTTTGACGTGACATAATAGGATTTCAGTATTAAGTTTAGACAAGAGATGAGATTATTTTCAGTTTATCATGTTGGTATGCAAATAAGTCTAAAAGGTTAAATGAATCACTTGCAGATTAGCAACCCACCATATTTTACCTGATGATTAAACACCTTAACGTTATCTAGGGGAGAAGTGTATCTTTCATCCCATCCCGACTCTGGTGTGGAGGTGAGTTGGGGGAGAGGGGAGAAGAGGAGGGGGCAGAGAGAGTGTCAGATGGGGGGGGTGTCAGAGTTAAGTTGGACCGTTTGGTGGTCTGCCAAGGGACTATCATGTGAGTGGTCAGGTGGAATTTAATTTTGGATGTCGTGTAGGTTGGTGTCGGGGGTAGGAGACAGGTGAACTTTCATATGAGAAGTCAAGGTGGTTAGATAGGCTGCCATGTAGGGTCGGAGGGGGAGGTGTGACTGTTCTCAGTCTCATAGTGTGCTGCTTTCACTACAGAACCATGGCTAACGTGTAGGGTCGGAGGGGGAGGTGTGACTGTACTCAGTCTCATAGTGTGCTGCTTTCACTAAAGAACCATGGCTAACGTGTAGGGTTGGAGGGGGAGGAGTGACTGTTCTCAGTCTCATAGTGTGCTGCTTTCACTACAGAACCATGGCTAACGTGTAGGGTCGGAGGGGGAGGTGTGACTGTTCTCAGTCTCATAGTGTGCTGCTTTCACTACAGAACCATAGCTAACGTGTAGGGTCGGAGGGAGGTGTGACTGTTCTCAGTCTCATGGTGTGCTGCTTTCACTACAGAACCATGGCTGGCATGGTGTTGGAGTCGGAGGAGTGTGACGTTACAGAGTCTCACCAAGTGCTGCTCACTACAGAACCATGGCTAACGTGTGTTGGGGTGGAGGGAGGTGCTGACTATTCTCAGCCTCGCAAGTGCTGCTTTCACTGAACCATGGCTAACGTGTTGCTTGGGTCGGAGGGAGGTGTGACTGTTCTCAGTCTCATAGTGCGCTGCTTTCACTACAGAACCATGGCTAACGTGAAGGGTCAGGAGGGAGGTGTGACTGTTCTCAGTCTCATAGTGTGCTGCTTTCACTACAGAACCATGGCTAACGTGTAGGGTCGGAGGGGGAGGTGTGACTGTTCTCAGTCTCATAGTGTGCTGCTTTCACTACAGAACCATGGCTAACGTGTAGGGTCGGAGGGGGAGGTGTGACTGTACTCAGTCTCATAGTGTGCTGCTTTCACTAAAGAACCATGGCTAACGTGTAGGGTTGGAGGGGGAGGAGTGACTGTTCTCAGTCTCATAGTGTGCTGCTTTCACTACAGAACCATGGCTAACGTGTAGGGTCGGAGGGGGAGGTGTGACTGTTCTCAGTCTCATAGTGTGCTGCTTTCACTACAGAACCATGGCTAACGTAACACCGTCGCTTGACGGATAAGGTTAGCGATCTTGCCCAGGTCGTGTTCTTAGCTGTCTGAGTTTTATCATCTCCTTTGTTTTAATTTTTCCTTCTTCATGTTACCTGAACTTTGGGATTTATTCCAGGATTAATTTTTAACCAAATTTTGTATATAGTTGAAACCTGATACGAAATTGGTTCATGAAGATTTACGCCATCACATATGAGAGTAAATGGTCAAAACGTGATTTTTTTCTTAACAGACATACTTGCTGGTGCACACAGTTAGGGACATCACGTGTATATCTGCCGTTCATAACAAGGATGTTCACTAAAGTTCAGTGTTATAGCGTGAACAGTATTTTGAATGATCTAAGTACAATTTTCTTAAGTGTACAGACACGAGTATATTTTCAGAGCAATTTTTCTCACTCGTTCTAAACTCCGTCCCTATTATCACCCGGTCCTTCTACCACAAATCCTACGTCACACATTTTATTATACATCATCCCATGTCATTTCCAAGTTTATTCTCATGGTCACTCAGTCATCACTTTTTTTTTCCATTTCATATCTTTCACACTACCTTTTATTGCTCCCTCAGGGTAACTTAATTATCTCCACTCTACTTCCCCAGTGCTGCCTCCGTTCCACCTTCCCGTTGATGCCTCCTTTCCACCTCCCCACTGGTGCCTCCACTCCACCTCCCCACTGGTGCCTCCACTCCACCTCCGTGCTTCTCTCCCCTGGCACTCTTACCTTCTAGTATTCGTGCTCGACGCTCCCTATTACTCTCCTTCTACAACTCCTCTTGTCCCTCTCAGGTTCCCTCCCTCCCTTCCTCCTTCCCTCCCTTCCTCCTGCCCTCCCCTCCCCTCCCCTACCCTCCCACGCATTTCAGCATCTACCCTCCCTTCCCTCCATCTACTCCTTCTATAAACCGCTGTAGTTCCTTCACCCCGTCCCTCCTTCCATTCACTCCCTATTTTATCACCTCCCTCCTTCCTTTCATCCATTCCTCTGCCCCTTATGCTTTCCTTTGCTCCTTACATCGTCTCTCTCTCTACCTCTTACAACCCTCCCCTCTTTCCTCCTTCCTTCCTTCCTTCCTTCCTCCCATTCTTCCTCCCTTCCTTCCCTTCTTCCTTCTTTCCTCCTCTTTTTCCTCCTTCCTTCCTTCCTTCCTCTTGCATCTCCTCTCTCTCTCTATCCCCCCCATCTCTCCTTACCCCCCTTTCTTACACCCCCTGCACCTCCCTACACCCGTCACGGCTACACACCCCTGCTACACCAATACACCTGCTGGTCGGCAAGTGTCAACACTCCCACACCCTTTACAGTAAACACACACACACACCATCGCCACATACCTAAACGTTCTCACTGTATATTTGAATTTATATTTTCCTTTATAGGATTGAAAATTTGCATTAAAATATCTTGAGTAAATAAACTTTTGTCTGTCTGTCTGTTTGTCGTAGTTTACCGGGAGGGACAAAATCAGTAGATGATTTTGTCTGAAAGTGTTCGTGAACTTTGGCAATTAATTCATGAAAATATGTTCATTATCTCTTCCTCCCTCTCTTGTTTTTTTCAGCTGACTCTCTCTCTTGTTGCTTTGATTCACGGCTGTAACTAAACCAACAGGCTTGTATATGGCGTACATATATACAGAGATATATCTTTATTACTGAGGCGTGTCAGTACACACGTATATTTTTATCTAAACACACACACACACACACACACACACATCCTTATAGGAGGAGCGTGTAAACAGTAAGATATAGTGGTCCCTCCCAGGTTAACGTTGTCTACTTCTAATACTCCTCACTGGAGCTGTTGTAAAGACAAGCTGTAATCATAAAGTATCGCTGGCACAGTTTGGAGGCTTAATATAATATTTTTTTTTCCCGTTTGTGTTTTATGATCTAGAATCTGTGTGTGTGTGTGTGTGTTTAGTTATCGTAATATTGTTTTTGTTGTGTGTTGTGGACAAACGCACAAGCGAACATAAATTTAGCTTTATATTCTACGTAGATTTCATTTATCCTGAAGAGCGAGGGTCAGAGACAACCTCCCTTGGGTGTCATTGATATTGGTTGAAGCTTTGTTTCTAACTCTATACCCAGTGCTTGTCTCATTGTCTCTCAGCATCGACTGTTGGGTAAAGAACAGTGTCCATAACTTGTTAAATCTCGACATGTTTGATCCTCGTTAATATTAAAGGTTAAATACAATGCTATTTTGTTTTCGTTAGTAGTATAAGTATAGATTTTTTATCGTCCGTCATAACTCTCAGCTTGTACGAGTATACGTTTGACACTGTGACTTGCTGGAACATGCTCGTCAACCTTTAATCAGCGCTGTAATATCTCATTTGATGTTTACCGTTTCGATAGGTATGCAGCGACTGAGTTTGTTACAGTACTCGTCACCTGTAGTAAGGATCATTGGTTTGATCCTAGAGCACTCTCAGTCCACCCGGTAGCAAATGGGTACCTAAATCTACAGTTGGAGAAGTGAAGGTTATTGAGTACAGTGCCGGTCATCCTGCCTCCTAATGGGTAGTTAAAGCCCATGAGACCTCTTTCACTTTTATAGTTTCGATCAGGCGCGTATAGAAAGTTTTGGGTGCTGGCTGTAGGTGTCTGTACTGCACACTGTAAACATTGACCATCCAGCAACACAGAACAGGGCATTATGTTACTGAGGTCCATGACTATGTTTATTTCCTGAAGTTACTGTGTATTTATCTTGCGTCTGTATTACATAAAAGAAAAAATATCTGTACAAGGCCAGGGATTTGTCTAGCTTTAGTATAGTGTATACTGTTGAATACAAGGTGAAAAATTAATAATGATACTGATAATAATAATAATATAATAATAATACTAATATAATAATGATAAGAATCATATATAAATGATTGTGAAAGTTACATTTATTGTTAGTTTTGTTAGTATCGTTATTACCTCAGAAAATGTAAATTATTAAAAAAAAAATATTGATGTCTCTGATAACCAACACGTCTGTAAGTAACTGTGAGTTATAAAGCCTAGAGGAGTTATGCGGTGTGGCCATTAAATGTTTTTTTGTTTTCGTTTTATTACTGTTGGATATATTAGCTGAAGACCTGAGTTTGGACAAGGGGTTCGAGCCTGTATTGTGGACTGAAGTGTGAATATTCAACACATTCCACGTTATTATCAACATCATCTACCTCTGTCAGGTGTTGCTGCCAGCACAGGGGGCAGGGGGTAATGTAAGATTGTTTACAATGAGGCAGACACACCTGGCAGTGAGGTGGTGAAAAAAGACACTTTAGTGTAAACTGAGTGATACTGAGAGTAAACATTTGCTTTGTCTTAAAGCTCTCACTACGTGAACTTTGGCGTAACTTTATATCGCTACCAAAAATGTCACAGCTTGACACATTAGCTTGATCTAGGTGATGTTCAGTGTCATATCCAATGTGTCACGAGGCATTGACAGTGAAACAGTTGTTAGTTTGATAGTTTGTTATAAGCTTAGTGAGGTTATCCGTGAAGGTCAGTGGGCACACAGGGACCTTGAATCATGCCCAGAACTCGGTGCCTCCTAGCCAAGTCTTCACACTATTTGTAGACGAGGTCATCCTACAAGTGGTAAGTTACAGTGTTGCATTAGCTATGTGGTGTTGACAATGCTTATAATTTATAGGGTTTACCCGTAATACTGGCGCCATTGTTTACACTACAAAATAATTTCTAGTGGTTGATATGTTTTTCACAAATATTTGAAATTTTATTTTTCTGTTTGTACTTCGATAAAATCTGTTGTGTAATTCAAGTTGGTTCTAAAATAAGATGTTGCCATTTCAGAGTGAGTACGGATATTATTTATATATGTAGAATAATTCGTAATGACGAAAATGCACACTGATAATAAACTTGGTTTTCCCTATAAAAAAATATTATTTATTAGCTAAGCATTTGGACATTTACAATTGATTTTTATGCACAAAAATGTCCCTCTTCATAAGAAAAGTACTTACATTTGTTTTCATTGTATGTTCTTTCGGAAAATAAACTTATGACGGAAATTAAATTTGAAAAATATCAAGAAAAAATGCTCCTGTAGTCGCCGGTGTGCTTCTCAGCCTGGCAGTTGTATACTGTAATTGTTGCTCATTTGTACATTATTTTTTGTGTTATTTTTATAATCTAGAAAACAGACATTAAGATGCCATTATAAGCAAGTTAATAATGGGGAGAACAAGTGTGAACCTTCATGTAAAATATTATTTTAAAGAATTAGCAGCCAGAAAATTCGCAGTGAATTAAAGGATAAAAAGACAAAAACTTGCAGCTTATGATAAATTCACTATTACTCTGATATATGATTGATAATTTAAAAAACAGGGTTAGAAGCCATTAGAAAATAACGTGTTCCTCCTCGTTTTATTATTTATTAAACAATAATTTCATATGATCTTCAGAACTGGCTGGTATTGAAACACACTGTAACAGATTATGAAGACAGGTACAGTACAGTACACAGTAAAGAAGAAACTGACGTTATACTGTGCCTCGTTCACCATTAACAGTCTTGTAGGAATAATTGATGTACTCTATATGGTGGGAGTAAACGACTCCTGCGCTGTAAGCATGAAAATCAGATTTTCCTTGGAGGCGCTGCTTGGTATGCAAGATCACGCAAGCTGTGTACTGACAGATAAGGGTGGAGGTGGTCGTAGTGTTGAGTGAGGGCGGGTGTAGTTTGTAGGTCAGACGTTGTGCGTTTTGTTACGCTCACACGCAACTTCCAAGCAGTTCCAGACGTCACATATATAGTTTCTCTGTCTAGTAGTAGTTGACTCAGCTGACCGGAGTACTTATAAGGTACACAGCAAGGCAGTAACTCCTGGCAACTAATAGTTTTTGTAAATGAGGACAGTAACGTACTGTACATTGAGTGAATCGTTTCGGACACTGGCCAGGACTAGATCAATGTTTTGTTGACAGAAATCAGCTGATGGACCGAGATAAATGTTTACTGAGTTCTGCGTGTGGATATAAAACGGCTCCGCTTTCCTGGTGAATATTGACACACTGATGATGTACGATCCATACATAATGTATAAAGACGACCCATTACATGAATACAGATGGATAGTGACTGTGATGCACACGTAGTTACTTTCTCTCATGTCTTTCTCTCTCACTTTCACATTGACACACAAATACACACACAAGGCGTTAATCATCTATAGTACTCAAGATTTGGTGTCAGGAATTCATTTACTTCATAATTAGACATGACATACAGACTCATTGTGGTGTTTACTAAGAGTATTTGTCTGTTGGTATTCATGTGTCATCATCGTGGGAAGATTTAATGCCATATAGTTCAAGATTTACGTGACTACCTAAGGTCACACGTGAAGCAGTCAATGGTCGGCAAAAAACCTCAAGCATATATTATATTAATGAAAATAAACCACTGAGTTTGTTTTCGTTTCGTTGGTGAATGTTTGGTTTAGCCTTTATTGTGTTAAGAGCTTGCGATGCCTGAGAGTCACTGTACTGGGTGACAGGAGTGTCTCAGTGTTTATGTTGCCTACTTAGTGTATATATATACTGTATATTTTATGTCTTTGTGGCTTGTCTCGCCTCCAATAGGTGTTTACCAGGTGGACTAACCTTGGATGTAATGGCCTTTACGCCTTTACGTTAGTGTATTCAGAATGTCTTGAGCTAGTAAGGAATGCCATGAGTGTATGTATTACTCTGAGTGTAAGTTTATGCCTGAGAATATGTTTGCATTGTCTTAAGTGTTCAATGACTGCATTAAGTAAGTCCGCAGTTATCCTGAGTCATTGTGTTTATTTTTATATTTATTGTCTTAGTCCATGCATCTATCAAGAGTATATGTCCTGCCTTGATAAGAAGTGTTTATATAATAAGTATGTGAGTGTGCGCGTGTTTTTGTATGTCGAGTTTCAAGTTTGTGTTCCAGTCAAGTGTATAATGTATACAGTCTCATGAGTGTATTGCTATTGGTGTCTTCAGAACATTTAGAACTAGTGTTCAATCTTTGGGGTGTTGTCTTAGCGTTTAAATACCTGTAATGTTAGCACGAGCGACGACTCTTATTTCCAGGTGAGAATTAGCATACTTAAGGAACCAAAACCCTGAACTATAAAACTGGGAACTTCAAAAGGCCATAAGTTGGTTCAAGATCACCTTCCACACCTCTCTAGTACTCTTATACGTGTCGTCTGATTATTTCCAAGATGACTAATGAAAAAGTAAATTTATAAGCAGATAATTTCATAAAAAAATCAGGTGTCGGGTCACGCTTGGGAGTAAATCAGGGGATGAGTAGCACAGAATTACCCATAACATGTAATGGTAATGCAGTAAAGTGTTTGCGTCTATACAACCTCAATAGATGTGTCAGGAAGCTCACGTACACTGTCGACAGATACTAATATATATACAGAGAATATCATTTAACCATCAAGGGATCAGGCAGAAGTGTTCATATCATTATGAGTCAAATTAAGGCTTCAAGTGAAAGGCAAATTAATAATTGATCTCGAGTGATATGAATAATAAATTAGGCTGTGGGTGTAAACTGTAACGGTATCACTCCACCGCCGCAGCACATATATATCTCCTAATTCTGGCCAACAGGTTCGCTCTTCAGTAATAGTAATTCTTCACAACTTTATGGGGTGATATTTTTGTTTTCGTTATTTGACACTATAAAAAAATACGACTCAAGAATCAAATCAAATAAACCATGAATGTAGATAAAAGGAATTACTTTTGTTTAAATAAAAAAGGATAATATAAAATGAATGCGTGATATATATCCAGTGTTTTGATGATTTTTTTTTGTAGACAGGTGGGAAGATATTTTCTCTAACTCTTCATCGAATGATTTTTTCGACAGGACTGCCTGCATTGAAGTAGGGAAAATAAAAGTCAACAAATATAAGCCAGAGGTATTCATGGGTTAAGTGTGTGGCGGAGGGTGTTTACCGCCTCCTCCACGACTCAAATCAGGTTATACTTACTTGAGAAATCTTTAATCATTAACCATTACCTAAACTGCACTAATCACTTCATTAATATAACAGTTAACACTTAATACTAGTGAAGCGCTGACTCTGGTGGTCTTGTTCAGTGTGTTGTTGATATAAAGCATCTCCCATTAGTTTTTTTCATCATGGATAATAAATAAAAATACAAGGCCCATTATCTTACAGGCTTCCACTCACTACACAACATCACTGAGCCTAACATTTCCGATTAAGGCATTATTCCAAGGCACCACTTTTAGCAATGTATAGTACGGATTTTTTTCACCCAAGTACTGCGATATTCACTTAACTACACTCTCCACTTGCTGCTCCACCACTGCCGGGAAATAATATTTCATTACAGAAACTTCATTTTTCAATTCACTACACCCTGGGTACGGGCTATTCACGTAACTGGTGTGTACTATCATCTACAATAGGCGAGAGACAGATCTGGAAAACCAAGTTTCACATTCCGCTATTCGCTTCTCGTAATTCAATCGTCTTGAATATGGAGACAGCATAACACATTACAATTTACACTATTTTCTTTATACTATCTTTATTTTTTTTTACAATTAACTTTGGAGTTTAGAAACGTACAGCTTGCTGAAGTTTCCCCACACTGAACTTTTATAAAGAAACTTCGGATTACCACTTGTTTTCTTGAACAATTGCAACTTATTAAAGCTGTCGTGTTGATTTTACCAATATATCACGATTTATCTTTTAATTTACCATTATAAAACACAGAGGAGAGGATAATTCCTGCTTCATATATTATATTCTCGCTGAATGACAAAGAACTGTTTGTAAGACGCACAGGTTCCCTCTACACTACACTACACTCCACAGAAGAACAGTCTTGTGTATATCTGAGCATCACATACAGTTGTTAAGGACAGCATTACCTCCACCAGTACTGCTCCCTGCACTACATTATTTACTTGCCTTCATATTTTCACTTGGTATTATGTCGCTCATCACTGTGATAGTACTGAATTATGTTCTATAACTTCAAGTGAATAATAAGTTTTCTTGTAAATTTTTTTCTTTATTTGAACAGAAGAATTTAATTGGGTAAAAAATTAAGTCCTTTTAGAAAAGCATATCTCGAATTCACAGCGCTCCTTCATCATGACCTTTCTTAGCTGAGAGGGACGAGGTGAAGCCGTAGAGGACTGGTGGGAGGTACTGTGGCGCACAAGCTTCCCCAGAGGTACTGCAGTAGTCGGGCGGCGATGTGCGCGTATTTCATCTACCCAGGGTACTGTTGGAGAGCTGCGCCCTCACTCCCCTTCCACTCTTGCGCTTGCCGCGTTTGGTAACTCAGGGTAATCTTGGTGACGTTGCTATCTCACCTTGTTTACACGTCCACTACCCCGTTGTTACTGCTGCTGCTCCTGCCTGCACATGAAGGTAGTAACTAATGTATTACTTCCTTTCTATCCACAATTTATTTCAGCACAGCGAGGGTATATTACAGGATTTCACTGACAGAATTTCTGTTCTGAGCTCAGGTAAACACATAGACGGGTTATTCCTTGTTTATCCATGACTGGGGTACTAGATAAGTTGAGTAATAATCACTTATTATATAGCACTGGACCCCTGGACCCCGGCAGCGACTAGAATAGCAGCAGCGGGCGGGTGTAGTGTCCTTCGGCTTACACCTCTGCACCCTGACATGTTTCGTCATAACACTTCCACGTGCCGTGGTGCAGCTGTGCTCCCAGCCGGAGAGAGGCGATTATCACTATTTTTAGGGAGGATTTGCTTCCCCAACTCGGTACACTGGACTGAATGTTCACCATCGACAAACTTCCGCCGTCAATCCCCGGGGGGGACGCAATGACCTCCGCTTTGTTTACAGTTTCTCCGTGAGGCGGGGACACCTCCTGATGTCTCCAGCACCACACAACACTTCACACCTTCTCGATACATACACCACTTTCATCCGTCAGCTAATCGATATCCGCGGAGTGGTCTGCTGGTTCATGCTAGAGCCACACGCCGCAGCGGATGGCTCGCACTACTGCAAAATCACTGGTTTGTAAGCGCTTGCCTGGTGTGGTACGCCTAGCACGGGCGCCGCCTACTCACCACCACGCTGTATATCACACACGGTTGTATTCTCAAGCAGACAAGCACTGCCTTATCAGCAGGAGGGGAAGCTGATAAGCTCGTTGTCCCCGATGCTGGATCAAGATGACAGATTTTGTCGTCTTTCGTACCGCCATGAGAGGCATGTGGACCGTGTTGGCTCCCAAGGTGCACTGGCAAGCAAGAGCTGTGCTTGACGTCTGCATGCACGCTCCTCCCCCTCCTGCCTCTCTTGCAGCGCTCTCTTCTGCCTAATGCGCGCCATGTGCATTTCCGCGCCTGGTCTGCTTGCAATTCCCTCTGTTTCAAATACAAATCATTAAACTATGGGTAGGGGAGGGGTCTACCCATACAAACAGCCAACTATTAATTTGAATCGCTTGTCTGCCTTGCCACTAACTCTCCCCCATCGTGCCTGGCTCACGACTGAGCCACATTTGCTTTATTCATATCGTGCATGGCAGGCTTGCACCAAGTTACTTTAAAACCTTCGATCGTTGGCTCCCGACCTACTGCCAACCGGCATTCGGACATTAACCCAGAATCCCGCACCTCTCACCTTGACTCTCTCATGTCATCAACATATTCTTTACTATTAACACTGTATTGGTAATGAACATATATTTTTATAATGATATTCTTATTTTATTGATCTTTGCACACCGACGAGAGACGGGAAAGATGTGAGGAGTGAGTGAGGGACAGTTGGCCAGAGAGAGGGTTTCTGGGTCACGGAGGGCTTCAGGGTGCCGACGGGAAGGTCTCGCCTCTATACAACAAGTGGCGCGCGGTGCCCATACATCCCCGCCACCACCCAGCCAACCACCTCTTGTCACCACCATTTATTTTCCTCTCGCTTGTTTTGATTGAAATAACCCTTTCATGTTTATTTATTTCACATGATATTTTTTTCTTAATTGCATGTTCTATGGAAGGTGTTGAACGACACGATATATTACCATCATGAGTATTTGTTTCATTACCGTTTATGTTATTTTGGGAACTTTTGTTTTTTAACTTTTCTTTTCAAAGGAAATTGCTTACGGTTGCAAATTCATTTTTACTGCAGTTTATGCAGGTCTTAATATGAAAAGAACGTATATCGTTTGACTTTTTTTTCGTATTTTACACAACCATAATAGTAATCTTTTATTGTGATACTAGTTTGTACCCTCTCTCTCTCCTCCGTGTTCTCTGGTTGATAATTAATCGCAGCGTTTATAGTCAGATTAGTGTGCTGAACACACACACACGTACATGCGCACGCAGACACAGACACACACACGCACATACAATTGACACGGAGGATCATAAATGAAGCGAAAGAAAGGTAAACTTAAGTCTTTTTTCATTCATAAAATTTATGCCAATTTTAAGCACGTTGCAGCGTCACTACAGTAAGACAGGATCAGACGATTATTAATATCTATTTATGCGACTCATTATCTTCCTCATTGCTTCGGGAAGATGAAGACTATGATATTTAGTATTTTAAGACACCATGTACAGTTAATGTAATAATGAGCAACAACAGTGATGCATATTTGTTGAACTGGTTGTCCGGGGCAGCTTGATTCGACCACAAAACAACAACAACAACTAGGCTTTGTTAACTATTCTTCATCAGCTGAATGCAAAAAAGCCTATCTGTGCGTGTGCGTGCTCACCTCCATGCCGTTAATGATGGGTTACATGAAGCGTATCCCTGTACAGTGTATGTCACCACCTAATAATAGCCGACACTGTTAGTTGAGTATCTACCCTTGAACACACCACTAAGTGCGTATTATATTCCCTGTGTAGTATATCACATATATCTGGGCATTTTTTTTTTTTTACTGGTATTAGCCCACCCGGGCACAGATCACTGACCCACATCGGGGCCTGGGGGGCGAAAATGTAATAATAATAATACCAATAATAATAATTATTATTAATCAGATAAGTAAAATAATAAAAAAAATAATAAAATAATAATGATAACAATAATAACAATAATAATAATAATAATTGCAATAATCATAATAAAGAACCATAAAGAAATAAAAAAGATAAAGAGTGAGAAACAATATATATGTATGTTATGTTGTCAATGTTAAGAGAAATAATTAAGACCCTGCAATTGTGTGTAAATGAGGCAGAAAGTCAGTTCAGCAACCTGGGACTTGGTCACAATTTTCGTGATGCCATATGGCAGCAGGGTCTACCATAGACATCACATTATGCTTCCAATATCTTCCCAGGCGGTAGTACCTCCCTGTTTGGTAGCTGCCTACTACCTACCTCACTAGCTAATTATAGCCCACGTGTGGAGTAGGTCGAGTATAACCACGTACACACCATTAATAATTATACGTCTTTGTGGAGTAGGTCGAATGTTTGTTTTGTTTTGTTTACTTCTCGGCCTCCAAACACTCACACGATGTTTTCATTCGGTTTTGGTGTTTTTTTATGATTTTTTTCAAGATTTCGAGTTATTATTATTTATATTTTCAGATTTTTAGATTTTATTTTTACATTTTTATTTTTATTGTAATTTTATTATTATTATTATTAATATTATTATTATTATTATTATTATTATTGTTATTATTATTATTATCATCATCATCATCACACACGCACTGTGATGTATTGAAGAGGAAGTTTTTCTCCACATATATTAAGGAGTGAACGTGGCTAACTGAAGACCCTCTTGGCGGCGTCCTGAAGGCCCCCAGTTCAAGTCGCTATTACCTCCTAGGGATCCTTCTCGCCGGTGTGCTGAAGGTTCCCGTCCATTTTATAGTGTCACCAAGTTAAAGATTAACCCACTTAGGGACTTGGATGCCTTTCCCGCGTGAGAGTGAGAGATCAAGGTTACCAGGTTAATTAATGAGGCAGGACAGGTGGGAAACTTACCTGAGAACAAGATTGTTTACGTTGTAGAGCTCCGGCATATACCGGGTTATTTTTCTTCTAAGAGGGTGTAAAATTTTAGCTTATTTATTAGCTTTATTATTATTATTATTATTAACATTTTTATTTTCTCGATTTTTTTATCGCTGTTTCTTATCAAATTATCTTTCTTCTTTATCTTGTCATTTGATTACTGATCCATTTACTCATGAACTAATTAGACTTTCTGGATATATATTGGATTCATTAGTGCCAATTTAGGTTAGACACTCAGACTCCCTACTACTGCTGTTACCACTACTTGTGATAATAATAATAATAATAATAATAATAATTGTATCAATAGTAAAAACAAACGGTAATAGCAACATTATATATTTTGTTCTAATATACACCATTCATTACACTACCACAAGTCGTCTCCTGTCGCGATGAGGAACTGTCTGTCACACACACACACACACACACGTAAAGGACACCAACCTCGACTTCCCGGAAAAGCCAGTGCAAAAACGTGGCAGTCACCTCACGGACACGCGGCAACTCTCTCCCCAGCCAGAGTGCAACTTAATCCCCTGACGTCTTGGCTTGAGTGCTGGGGTCATCACACGATACCCACCACCCAGATAGCTTAGATAGCATCCTCTCCCAGCAAGTGCGGACCCCAGTTCCGGGGGCGCGCCACTCCGAAACTGACCTCGTCCAAGAGTGGGGGTTGGTGGTAAGCGTCCACTGATCGGGGGTCCGCTCACACTTGCAACCTGCAGTATCCTTCCAACCTGCAGGTGGGACCACCTCCAATCCCAATCCGGTCTGGCTGCTCCTGGATCTCCAGCCGGAACCACCAAACGGGCCGCCTATAGGCAAAGGCCCGTGTCGGACTACGGTCCGACAATCTCAACAACAACAACAATTGAGTGCTGTGTGAGTGTTGGAGGTCTCGTGGATGTGTTGGAGGTCTCGTGGATGTGGTAAAGGTCTCTTTAAATTATGAAGGTTATATCGGAGCACTGGAGGTCTCGTAGAAGCATTGGATGTGTTGTGATAGTACATAGTGTTGCTTGTGGTTATTGATGACGTTATTGTTGTGTTTGCTGTCGTGTTTTGTTGTTATTGTGTTTATTGTTGTTGTTCTTATGTTCGTTGTTGTTATTGTTGTTCTTGTGTTCGTTGTTGTTATTGTTGTTGTGGGTTTTTTGTGTTGTTATTATGGATATTGTTATATGTTGTGTTTGTTGTCGTGTTTTGTTGTTATTGTGTTTATTGTTGTTGTTCTTATGTTCGTTGTTGTTATTATTGTGGTTCTTGTGTTCGGTGTTGTTATTGTTGTTGTGGGTTTTTTGTGTTGTTATTATGGATATTGTTATATGTTGTGTTTGTTGTCGTGTTTTGTTGTTATTGTGTTTATTGTTGTTGTTCTTATGTTCGTTGTTGTTATTATTGTTGTTCTTATGTTCGGTGTTGTTATTGTTGTTGTGGGTTTTTTGTGTTATTATGGATATTGTTATATGTTGTGTTTGTTGTCGTGTTTTGTTGTTATTGTGTTTATTGTTGTTGTTCTTATGTTCGTTGTTGTTATTGTTGTTGTTCTTATGTTCGTTGTTGTTATTGTTGTTGTGGGTTTTTTGTGTTGTTATTATGGATATTGTTATATGTTGTGTTTGTTGTCGTGTTTTGTTGTTATTGTGTTTATTGTTGTTGTTCTTATGTTCGTTGTTGTTATTGTTGTTGTTCTTATGTTCGGTTGTTGTTATTGTTGTTGTGGTTCTTTTGTGCTGTTATTATGGATATTGTTATATGTTGTGTTTGTTGGTCGTAAGTTTTGTTGTTATTGTGTTTATTATTGTTCTTATGTCTTGTTGTTTAAGCTATTGGTTGTTAAGTTCCTTGTGTTCGGTGCTGTTATTGTTGTTGTGCTCTTTTGCGTTGTTATTATGATACTTGTTATATGCCGTTTTGTTGTCGTGCTCTTTTTGTTGTTAATGTTTTATTGTTGTTGTTCTTATGTTCGTTGTTGTTATTATTGTTGTTCTTGTGTTCGGTGTTGTTATTGTTGTTGTGGGTTTTTGTGTTATTATGATATTGTTATATGTTGCGGGTTTGTTGTCGTGTTTTGTTGTTATTGTGTTTATTGTTGTTGTTCTTATGTTCGTTGTTGTTATTATTGTGGTTCTTGTGTTCGGTGTTGTTATTGTTGTTGTGGGTTTTTTGTGTTGTTATTATGGATATTGTTATATGTTGTGTTTGTTGTCGTGTTTTGTTGTTATTGTGTTTATTGTTGTTGTTCTTATGTTCGTTGTTGTTATTATTGTGGTTATTGTGTTCGGTGTTGTTATTGTTGTTGTGGGTTTTTTGTGTTGTTATTATGGATATTGTTATATGTTGTGTTTGTTGTCGTGTTTTGTTGTTATTGTGTTTATTGTTGTTGTTCTTATGTTCGTTGTTGTTATTATTGTTGTTCTTATGTTCGGTGTTGTTATTGTTGTTGTGGGTTTTTTGTGTTCTTATTATGGATATTGTTATATGTTGTGTTTGTTGTCGTGTTTTGTTGTTATTGTGTTTATTGTTGTTGTTCTTATGTTCGTTGTTGTTATTATTGTTGTTCTTATGTTCGTTGTTGTTATTATTGTGGTTCTTGTGTTCGGTGTTGTTATTGTTGTTGTGGGTTTTTTGTGTTGTTGTTATAATGGATATTGTTATATGTTGTGGTTATTGTCGTGGTTATTACTGTGTGTTGTTGTGGCTGTTATGTATATTATATAAAACCCTAGCGTGAAGAATACAAGGACTATAGACCATAAATACGGCTCATGCAACAGATTCAGACCACAGTGACGCCATGTGAGGGATTCAACCACCGACTCAAATGTTAAACATCCTTTGTATATTGTATATCGCCAAAGCTGTAGTACGTAGACTTATTTCTGTAGGATTGGAGATTTATTAATACACGGTTGAATACACTGGTAAAAATATATGAAGAGAAATCGTGAATTATAGATAAGAAGGAATCCATCACCGGGGAGTGTAAACAAACTATGGCTGTGTTAGATTATTCATTACACTCGTTGGTATAGACCCGTTCCATGACCCCAGTTAAGGGCTCGTTTGAACACTTTCACCTCGTCCACACAGGTTGTCGTCTACAAGAAGTGTGAAATAGTTTATGCTTCGTCATTTGATTTTTCTCCGTTAGCTTTTGTCCAGTTCCCTTCACTTTCACAAATTAAATTATGTTTTTTATAAGTCAGTGCGAAAAAGGTAGATTAATGAGGATTATGCGTGTGTAGTCAAACTCGGTGTGTGTGTTGTGTGTTGGGGTTAAATTACATTTCATATACATAGTTTATTTTGTAGTCTTACCTAACAAAGCCTCCAGAGACAGGCGGTAGTGACTCCTCGACGGATATATTGACGTAACAATTTAAACCAATCCTCTCTTGCCCTATCAAAAGACCACAAGCTCTTCTCCTGTCTCTAAAGAATTGGCATCCATTTGTAATTTTGATTGGAAACAGCTTTTTTTATATATACTGTATAGCTCTCATCAATTATGACTAACTGGTCTTCTTCAAGGTCATATGAGGGCATCCCATATAGATCCAGTGCTAGTTAGTACAGGGTGAAATCGGAGTACCTGGAGAAAACCTGTCATGTTTGGTAAGGGTATACTGGTTAACACCCTTTTCACATCCGACCCAAGAAAGTATCGAACCCAAGTCACAGTGGTGAAAGGCCCGGGCTCGACCACCCTTAGCAACCTTCAGCTGTAGTCTGTGTGTACTGTAACTGTCGGAGTTTCCACCTCGTTATTAACTCTATTGAAGACAAAATTGATTCCTGTAGTTGCTACTAATGTCCAGCAACCTGACCTGACCTTACCTGACCTGACCTAACCTAACCTATATACGCTAAATGTCTCAATAAATGGTAATAAGAGAAGTTATTTCGTTACAGTGTACTCGCCATGGAAGAGCAATGGAGCCAGTGAGTCGGGTTCTTACATCTCCATTTCCAAGATAATTCAGCTGACGAACCTTTGAGAATCTGGGCTCAACTTAAACATGGGAAGAGGGAAGTTTGCTGTGTCGGTGGCCGTGAGTGTGCTGGCCGGTGTGTCTTGCATCACGCAATATTTAGATCACCAGACTAGGCGGTCCTCTGTCGATTTACCCTGGAACGCCAATTTTTTGATAAAATATATAGGTTGACTGTAGCTGGTTCGATGAATGTGTGTATGTGTGTGTTTAATTGTGTTAGTGCGTTTGCGTGTGTAGGTGTGCGCACATGTATGTGTATGTGTGTTAAGTATGATGGTACTTGATGATAAGACTATTTTAGACTCACTCAAACATAAAAGAACACAATGGAAAAACAAAATCTTATGAACATCAGCGATCATTTATACCAGGGGTTCTCAACCAGGGGGGGATTTCCCCCCTCAGGTTTTCAGGGGGGGGGGGAACTGATACTAATATGGAAAAAATAAAGGATTTTCAGTATTATATGCATATTATTTGGAATGCACTTTTTGAGGCAGACAATCTTGGAAAGGAGGGGGAATGACATTCTGACATGGTGAAAGGGGTGCATGGGGCAAACAAGGTTGAGAACCACTGATTTATACCATCTGTCTCTTGACCAATGCCCACTAGTATGTGTAGAATCTTGTCCCAGTGTTTGTTGTGGAATTGAGATCGTTCTTGGACCCCATTAACAAGAGAGAGGTTAGTATAGGTAAAGAACGTTGATTATCTTAATAATTAAAGCCATAGAGGTAAGGAAAATTGAAAGACAAATAGGTTGGGTTAAGGTGTGTTTATTTTCTGTCGGAACACCACCAGTAAAGGAGTCATGCCGGAAGACGATGAGTTTCTGTTTTTATGCTTTGCTGTGGTGCTTCCAGGCCCAGTAAAAGACGACGATATTTTACATTTCTCTGTCTGTCTGTCTGCCTGCCTGTCTGTCCTTTTGTACATCTCTCACACTTTCACTCATCTTCGTATGTCTGGCAGTTTCTACATCTGTTACTCAATCTCAGTGATGCATCGATATCAACCATCTTTCTCTTTCATTTTCCCTTCCCTCACACACTCGTCATAAAATAAAACACTTTCCCCACATACTACAACATTCCCGACAATGAACTTCGTGTTTCCCTCAACTCACCCCAGGAGCCGCCTGTACTAAGACTTCCTCACTACACCCGGCAGGTAGGGGGTAGAGAGGCCCCTGAATCGCTCGCTGCGGGGAACACACAGACATAATTACACATTCAGACCACAGACTAGCCCATTTC
>NW_024751848.1:0-9955 GCF_018991925.1 Homarus americanus
CTATTGTCAGCTGAACATATTTTCTCAGTCTCTCTACGGTGGGGGTGGGGAGATAATTACGTCATTTTGACATATAAGAGGAACAATAATAATTATAGTTTTAACAGGAACAGGAACAGTCAATAATTACCCCATTTTGAGAGGTACGGGTTTAAGGAAGTGAATATATATAAGTGTGTCCACAGGAGCGTACTTGTACATCAACTTAGAAACGGATAACGAGAACAAACGCAGGTTGGCGAAGAAGCGGGTGTCGATGGACGTGGATGACGCCATAAACTACATTATATCATTCCTCTGGTTCAAGTCTGAAGAGATCACTGACGCCAAGGAATACAACATGATGGTCAGTACTTAATTATATTGTCACGGCAACTACAGAGTAATTCTCCTCTTTCAGCAGTGCTTCAACCCCTACGCCCATTAATCAGACTTACATTCTGAAATAAAAGCTTTGGTTAACAGACGAGAATCATGTAGACACCCCTTTGCTATCTCCTGCTGACAATTGAAGATGACATTTAGTATAATTACACTGTGAGAATACATCCAAGGAAACTATTCACTACATTGTGTAAAGTGAGTCAGGAATCAAAGAAATACTAATTAATATTAATCAACACTTATTATATTTACAGCAAAACAATAGCATAAACAATAACACTTCATGGTCCTGTGACCCAAGTAATTTAGTAATTTATCTTTCTTAATCTCGTAATACAGCTCTTCTACCGTTCACAAAAGTATCACCTAATATTTACTCATAAAACTGGTGAATAAATTATTGCCAAAATATAAGATAAACAATAGATGAAATAAGATTACAGGCACTTTCATGGTCTCACATCTACATGTTGTATTACCCCCAGAGGAGGAGAGCTCCAGAACAAGACCCTGTTGGTCTCTGATGATGACCTGAGTTGACAAGTAACACATAAGACCTCACGTACATAGCCATAATTATTAGTCTTTTTCTAAATAAGTTGGTATGGAAAATATACCGTACAGTTTTGTGCCGTACCGTACTGGGGAAAAATTTTCCGTACCGCAACGTACTTTACTGCCACCCTTGCCCGGGGAAGGGGCCCATGACCTGCTTGATCCTATATCTCTGGGAGGTACAGTATTGTACTGTCAGAACCAGAGTATAGCTTCCGCTGAATAACGCCTCTTATTTTATTAGCTCTTTATTCAGTTTTAAGAATATTTCTCTCAGCTCAATCTAATTTAGCCATCAACCAGGATCCATTTACCTTTAATTCTTACTTGCAACCTTTCATTCTGTTATGGTCCACAATAGGTAGGTAAAAATGTTTGGCTCTAAAAACATAGTCTTTTTAACAGCTTAACTGAGAGTTTGAGCAGCTACATTTACCACATGCTCTTGCACCATCCTTTTTATCATTTCACTTTTCCACAACCATAGTCACTACATAGTATAAAGCTACTAAACAATACTGTAACTCAAAGTTTCATCTTTTGAATAGTTCAGTGACCTAAGTCACTAGGGTTTGAATCCCATCCAATAGTATTACAGCATCAATTTATGATTAGAGTGTCACCTAACCCAACATGGCTAAACCATATTTAAGCAAAAGAAATTAATTTCTTCTGTTTTCCTCCCGCAGGTCAGAAACACCCTCGAAAGGTTCACTGGGTTTGTCGTGGAGAAGGCTTCGGATTCCAACATCCAATACGATGGCGATTTGAACGCATGGGATCAGGATTGGACTTATTCCAAGTCTCTCCTCTTTACCGTCACTAGTATGGCTGCTATTGGTGAGCGATGAGAGGGGGGGGGGGTGAGAAAGTGGACAGCGGGAAGGCATTTATATTTATCGTAGGAGAGGGGCACAATTTTCATGCTTCTTCATTTCTTAAAATTTTAACCCAAATTGCTGAAATAGAGCCAGAGTTTCATTCACTTTGTTTCAATTTACATTTAAAAGGGAAACATTCTTATTGCAAAGTTAGAATTTCGATTGTTTTCCTACCCCGTGTTGAAGACAGGCCATGATTTTATTATTAGCGTTACGAACCCCCTTTCTCGCCGCTTACCCGCTTCCACCACGGGTTACCAGCAGCAAGGTCGTACTGTATATACAGAAGCAATAGATATATCACAAATGTCGTCGAATTACACCTGGCAGTCCCGCCAGTCTCCGGTAATTTCCCGACGATCGATATAAATGTACAGATAAAACAACAGGCAGCTAGATTTCCACCAGGTCACTGAAACACACTTGTAAGCTGTAGTCCTCTTTAATAAGCACTTAAATCTGTATAACACTTCACAGGGTATGTCCGTATCACTGGTCTTCTCACTTCGAAAATATACGAGTACAGTCAGCACACTACCAGTGTATAATTCCTTAGTCTTTTCACTTTATATCGCTCACAACAATTCCACAATAATTGAACAACAATTATTTTTAGCTGTCACTAAGCTTGTACTTCACACTCTGAACATAAACGTTCGACTGATCCTTCGTTGTTGTTGTTGAGATGTAGAGGAGAGAGCCGTTGGCCCCGAAGTTGCAAGATGTAGGAGGAAGGTAAAGTTAGGAAGTGGGAAATAAAGTGGGAGATTGACAGCAGGTATGATGATGATGATGATGATGACGATAAATATGAAGTAAAGTGGCAACTGACTTCGTCATGAGAGAGGAGAGGAAAGAGAGAAGGAAAGAATAGAAACGGGAAGTAAAGTAATAGGGAGTAATAGCAGGTGGGCTATTGACCTAGCTGAGTCGAGGCGATTGGTTGGGGTGGTGGCCATACACAACACGTGCCCGTCGCTCTGAGGAGGGGTGGAGCTAAGCTAGCTAGACATTCATTAGTGTAATGTGTGTTAATTTATGTTAGTTAAATGGTGGTATTATTTGTTCACATATATCTATAAAAGTGTGTCTGGTTCTTCTTTGTTAGCATGGAGGCTCTTGGGCCACCAGCTGTGTGTTCTTCTGGTATGTTCTTTTAACTGGGAGAAGATTGGGTCCTCCAACTCCTCAAGTTTGCTCCAAACTCCCTGAGCTTGGCTGTGTGTACGTGTGTTCAGTGGTTCGATATTGCATAGTTCGTGAAGTACTTGAATTTTGGTGGTGTATGGGGAAAATTTATTTGATGCTCTACGGATAGCTTTGTGTTTTACTGCTTGAAGTTTAAGTTGACTGGTTTTGCTGATCGTGCTGAGTGAAATTAGTGGGTACTCCAGGTGGGGGCGTACAAGTGCTTTGAATAGGCGTAGTTGAATGTTGGTTTCCATTTTGCTGAATCTTCGTAATTTTGAGAGTTGTGATTGAGCAAGCATTTTGCGTTGTGTAATGTGTTTTGTTATACCTGTTCTTTTACTTTTATCCTCTTCACCACTGATCAGCTCGTTAGCCGCTTGGGCGATCGTCACGTCTCTGTTACGCACTGTTGGCAAGTACTGGGCATGCACTGGCTCCTGAATGTGCCTGAACCTGCTCCAGTGTTGGTCAAGTCTGGTCTTGAAAGAGCTCACACTCGGTTCCGCCACAACACTTTCTGGTAGATTGTTCCAAGAGTTCACAACTCTCACTCCGAAAAAGTTTGCCCTCTCAGTTATCTGAGTAGTGCCCCCTGAGATGCTTATACACCTCAATTAGGTCGCCCCTTGCTCGTCTGTAGGATAAGCTAGGCAAGTTCAGGCACTCCAATCTCTCAGGGTAGTTAAGGTGCCGAAGTGCAGGCACCAGTCTGGTGGCCCTCCTTTGAACATTTTCAACCAACTGACAGTCACTAGCATATCTCGGGGACCAGATGGGGTGACAGTACTCCAGATGGGGAAGCACTTCACTCTTGAAGTTCGTTACGAGGGACGGACCGTCTAGATATCTGAACGGCCTTCTTATAAGACCCAATAATTTATTTGCCTGATTTACCTTCTTCTCGCAATTGGCCCGAGAACTTCAGCTCATTGTCAACATACACACCTACAGTAGGTCGTTCTCACATTCAGTATCAAATAGTGCAGTTTCTTCATCCCGTTGGGACATATGATACGCCTCCTTACCGTTGGTACGCCCCAGGTACATCCTCTTACACTTCGTGACATTGAATCTCAGCAGCCATTTCTTCGACCATTCTTGGAGCTCACAGAGATCCTTCTGGAGCTCTTCACAGTCCGCTTGGTTCTTGATTTCCATAAATAAATTTGCGTCATCGGCAAACATTTGTATGCGTGCTGTTTTGATTTTCCATGGGAAGTAACCAGAGGCGAGTGATGCATTATATATCTATATATATATATATATATATATATATATATATATATATATATATATATATATATATATATATATATATATATATATATATATATATGTTGATAATTGTCAGCGGTGAAAAACACGCAGTGCCTCAGCTTTTTGGGTGTAATTGCCACTGGGGTGAGTGTTCAGTAGAAGCTCAGAACAAAGTTGGCAGCAGTGGCGAGACCAAGTCCACCTATACTTGACCTCTATATATATAAAACTTGTTCTGAACTTCTACTTAGTTTGTAATCACCCCTGAAGATGTGAATTTCACGAAAGCGCTTGGGAACTTCGTGTTTTCTTCCTTCCTTGTGGTTATCAGCATATACCTGGATCACGCGCACCTACAGTGATTTATTTGCATATATATATATATATATATATATATATATATATATATATATATATATATATATATATATATATATATATATATGTAACCGGTCGGAATTTGCTGGACTTTAATTTCTCACTTGACTTGGGGTTTATTAAAATTTAATAGATGGTAAAGGCAGTGGAAGCGCCCCTTTGAGAAAAATCCCGAACCAGCACAAGAACACTTAAATCTACTATACAAAATGAACTGTCCGTGACCCGTGGAAGGATAGCGTCTGTGACTGGGATGAATGAGACACACTGTAAAATTTAGACACTTATATTCCCTCCAACACTACAAACACAATCAAATAATGGTACACCAATATGCGCACCTCTTAACTTAAACTTTAACCACTACTCTGGGGAATAAAAGTTATACATGACATAGAAATTATTAGAAACACAGGCAACAATAAATTTAAAGTATTAAGAAATGTTAATTGCACATATGAACAGGCCTTAAGGGCTTTCACAAAATAATATCAGTCACTTAGGAAATGGTACTAAAAATAAGAAATTAAATACTCCACAATGAATAGGCCTTAAGGGTCTTCAACAAAATAATATCAGTCACTGAGGAATGGTAATAAAAGATAAGAAATGAAATACTCTACAATGAATAGGCCCTAAGGGCTTTCAGCAAAATAATATCACTCAACAAAATTATAGCACCCCAACAGGTGTACACTTCCTAACCTAACCTAACCACTGCTCTGGGGAACAAGGTTATACCTGAGATCAGAATTATGAAGAATTAGAGGCATTAAAAGAATCAAATCACAGTATCACTCTGGTTCCACTTAATGGCACAAACATTCAAAACAATATTATCAAAATTATTTAGAAACTATTAAACTACACACGTCAAGATAATATCAGTCTGAGGAATGGTGTTAACTACACCCGTAATAAGGGAGGGAAAATGTTCCTCTAGGTATCTCCTAGAGACCTAGACTCACGGTCTCAGTGTGTGACCATTAGTTTACTCAGATAGCCTCAGTGTACTCCCAGTGCGTCCATAAAGCCGAAGGGAGTGAGCCAATCAGACCTTGTACAGTTGAGAGAAACTTTAGCTTCCCGTTAGCAAGAGGGTTTCACTAGCTGCTCGGGACATGTGGGGTTGTGCACCGGAGTGGTAAGAACTGATCACCCACTGCTGATGCTGGTCCCGTGTCGTTTTAGTTGTCGGGAGCACTCGTTCACTCAAGAGATCCTTTGCTACCCCGCTAAACAGTGACAGGCCTACACTGATCGGTCCAATGGCGACAATCGCCACCCTCAATCATCAACGGCAGTCAATCTCTCGCAGTCAACTCCAGTCAACTCCAGTCAACTCCAGTCAAGTGGGTTCTGACGGAAACCCTGAAATGAACTCACTGTTAGCTCTAGTTTACTTTATCACTGCCCTATCTAACCCTGTCTGAGATCGAATGAGACTTACTTGTTATACTGCAATAGCGCAGCACAGGTGACTAGGCCACGTGACTATTTCTGATGGACGCGCGGAACGTCTTGTCTGTGTGACTGCTCTCCGGGACTGGGCTAGCCAGCGTCGTGTCTCCCCAAGGCGCTAGCTTGGGCCTACGTGATATATTTACCGCCTAACTAATAACTCCTTGGGACACCCGTAACATTATTCAGACTGCTAAACGATCTATAATAATTTCAAATTCAATAATAGTCCCTTAACTTCATGAATCGCATCATTATTAATTCGGTAAATTACATTTAATATCATATAGGCCTAGTTCCGCAGTCTCTCGCTACGAGCAGGCAGCGCTCCCTCCCCCCAGATGACCTTGAACGCTCAGTATCACTCATGGCGGGGCATTTGAAATTACTCTGAAATTTCTGGATATTACAATCGACCCCCCTAAAAAAAGACAGCACTGTCCTCATGTGCTGAGAAAACATTCATACGACCCCCCTAAAATTTTGTTCTAAGGACTGCACCTCACCCCTTTTGCTAAATGCAGCATTCCCGTCTTCTCTTCTCTCCTTTTCTCTCCCGCTAACACTCGACCCCCCTAAAAAAGACAGCACTGCCCTCATGTGCTGAGAGAACAACTTAAAACCCACCTTCAACTCTGTACTATTCCACTCGCAGCTAGCAACTCCATTTCTTCCTAGCCCAACTCAATACCAACCAGAACATCACGCTCCCCTTTTGCCTGGCCCTTAACTAGAGAACCAATGTCAAAATTAATACCAGCCCAAAACAAACATGCTCTCCTTTGGCCTGGCCCTTGAACTAAGAGGAACCAGTGTCAAAAAAAAAAATACACAGTCCAAAACAAGCATGCTCTCCTTTTGCCTGGCCCTTGAACTAAGAGGAACCAGTGTCAAAAAAAATACTCAGTCCATCTCCCACATTCTCTCCTTTTGCCTGGCCCTTGAGCTAAGAGGAACCAGTGTCAAAACAATACTCAGTCCACGTCTCCGAACCTCATGCCGGCAGACCAACCCTCTGACAATGTACCAGTCCATCTTAGTTAGGCCCTGGACATTACAACCGTACTCTCAATCCCGCTCATGACAGCAACTCAATCCCGCTCATGACAGCAACCACTACTCAACGCACATCTCTGACCTAACCATCTCTCCAATCCCCTCTGCCCTACTCACAACTCCTCCAACTCACCCCCTACAACCTGCCTTTTCTCATTACCATGCACCCTAAACTGCAATCGGTCGGCTTCGTCTTGTCTCTCAGCTGGAGGGCTCGATCAACCTCTCTGAACTACTTACGTACCCCTATATTTCCCACTTGGACCTCACACTTCCTTGACTGCTGGACGTGTGCCTGACATTCACCCCTTGTTTCCTCCCTGAACCGTTGAATGTGTGCCTCAGACTCCCACTTGAACCTGTTTACCTGTGCTTGATAATCCCTCTTTAGGTCTCCGAACTCCTCTCTCAGCTGTACCAAGTTCCCGCGGCCGTCTCTCTTCCTCCTCATACACATCTCTACTGTCAAGCCTAACCAACTCAGTCCGGGCACAAGGATGAGCATCAGTGCGAGTTCAATCCCTACCATTACTAACCAACACATGATAGCGTTCATTATCCCAACCACAGTACTATCAGTCACGACATTAAAAACTACGCTCTGCTACCATTTGTAACCGGTCGGAATTTGCTGGACTTTAATTTCTCACTTGACTTGGGGTTTATTAAAATTTAATAGATGGTAAAGGCAGTGGAAGCGCCCCTTTGAGAAAAATCCCGAACCAGCACAAGAACACTTAAATCTACTACACAAAATGAACTGTCCGTGACCCGTGGAAGGATAGCGTCTGTGACTGGGATGAATGAGACACACTGTAAAATTTAGACACTTATATTCCCTCCAACATGCAAACACAATCAAATAATGGTACACCAATATGCGCACCTCTTAACTTAAACTTTAACCACTACTCTGGGGAATAAAAGTTATACATGACATAGAAATTATTAGAAACACAGGCAACAATAAATTTAAAGTATTAAGAAATGTTAATTGCACATATGAACAGGCCTTAAGGGCTTTCACAAAATAATATCAGTCACTTAGGAAATGGTACTAAAAAATAAGAAATTAAATACTCCACAATGAATAGGCCTTAAGGGTCTTCAACAAAATAATATCAGTCACTGAGGAATGGTAATAAAAGATAAGAAATTAAATACTCTACAATGAATAGGCCTTAAGGGCTTTCAACAAAATTATAGCACCCCAACAGATGTACACTTCCTAACCTAACCTAACCACTACTCTGGGGAACAAGGTTATACCTGAGATCAGAATTATGAAGAACAATTAGAGGCATTAAAAGAATCAAATCACAGTATCACTCTGGTTCCACTTAATGGCACAAACATTCAAAACAATATTATCAAAATTATTTAGAAACTATTAAACTACACACGTCAAGATAATATCAGTCTGAGGAATGGTGTTAACTACACCCGTAATAAGGGAGGGAAAATGTTCCTCTAGGTATCTCCTAGGGACCTAGACTCACGGTCTCAGTGTGTGACCATTAGTTTACTCAGATAGCCTCAGTGTACTCCCAGTGCGTCCATAAAGCGGAAGGGAGTGAGCCAATCAGACCTTGTGCAGTTGAGAGAAACTTTAGCTTCCCGTTAGCAAGAGGGTTTCACTAGCTGCTCGGGACATGTGGGGTTGTGCACCGGAGTGGTAAGAACTGATCACCCACTGCTGATGCTGGTCCCGTGTCGTGTTAGTTGTCGGGAGCACTCGTTCACTCAAGAGATCCTTTGCTACCCCGCTAAACAGTGACAGGCCTACACTGATCGGTCCAATGGCGACAATCGCCACCCTCAATCATCAACGGCAGTCAATCTCTCGCAGTCAACTCCGGTCAACTCCAGTCAACTCCAGTCAACTCCAGTCAAGTGGGTTCTGACGGAAACCCTGAAATGAACTCACTGTTAGCTCTAGTTAACTTTACCACTGCCCTATCTAACCCTGTCTGAGATCGAATGAGACTTACTTGTTATACTGCAATAGCGCAGCACAGGTGACTAGGCCACGTGACTATTTCTGATGGACGCGCGGAACGTCTTGTCTGTGTGAATGCTCTCCGGAACTGGGCTAGCCAGCGTCGTGTCTCCCCAAGGCGCTAGCTTGGGCCTACGTGATATATTTACCGCCTAACTAATAACTCCTTGGGACACCCGTAACATTATTCAGACTGCTAAACGATCTATAATAATTTCAAATTCAATAATAGTCCCTTAACTTCATGAATCGCATCATTATTAATTCGGTAAATTACATTTAATATCATATAGGCCTAGTTCCGCAGTCTCTCGCTACGAGCAGGCAGCGCTCCCTCCCCTCAGATGACCTTTAACGCTCAGTATCACTCATGGCGGGGCATTTGAAATTACTCTGAAATTTCTGGATATTACATATATATATATATATATATATATATATATATATATATATATATATATATATATATATATATATATATATATATATATATATATATACTTCATTTTTAGTCCATATAACACGCGGACTTTGAACATATAGTCAACGACCTCACCAGCCAGGAATCGAACCCTCGACCTACTGGGTGAGACTAGGGAATGCTACCGACCAACCCACAAGGACACTAAAAGCAGTCCTAGACTCTGTTATATTTCACACAAAGCCTGTTCATCGAGCTGATGGCGCCGTGAACCTCAATGGGAAACTGGCCGTGCCTCTTATGTGGTGTCAGTAGCATTTTACCGAATCCAGCTGGTATGAAACGCAAGGTACATATATATACTTCATTTTT